>NC_030422.2:26335099-26635099 GCF_001660625.3 Ictalurus punctatus
GGAGAGACTTTTAATCACAACATCAGCCTGAAGAACCATCGGCAGAGACAACATGACATTGACTCTAGCTGTGTGCCAGCAGAGGACAACAAACAGATTGGTAGACCCGTAAGGAACAAAGATCGGCCTAGAAGGCAAAGAAAAACGCGCTCTACTGCTGATGCCGACATGGAGAGTTGCGAGTCCGGCTCTGAAGAAGAGCAGCAGAAAAGATCACGGAAGAGAAAACCCAGGAGGAAGAAACGAGGAAAAAAATAACGTACAAGCAGAGAACTGACTTGGAGCTGAGCTTGGTATAGCTGCAAAGACAGAAATGTACTTTTACACGTGCAGGATCTCTTCCTTGACATGAGATGCAAGAAATCAGATGGTGTCAGAGACCACATGATTTTATTATTGCTTACACACTCGAGCGGAAACCACCAGAATTACTCAAAAGTAAAACAGTTACTAGCTAAGAGTTCGCTTACACGGTGTTTCTGCTATAGGTCAGTGTTGGTTTTAATATGTGCGGTTGTATAATGTTGAAAATCCAGTTATAGTTGTTCCAGAGTAGTTCTTCAGTCTTACCAAAAGTGCCTTACATTCCTACCATGACTGCAAAACAGCATTAAACGTAAAGGGTTTATTTTCTATTTTAGAAAACAAAGCTGGCTGCAACTACAGAACAATGCTGCTGTATGTAACAGACGTCGTACAACCGATAAGAAGTGCACATTTATTATAAGTGCTTGTTTTTAAGGTTTGAGCAAAGAGAATTATATAAATTGATTTCTTTTAAATAAATTCTTGTTACAAAAATGACTGTTTCCTCTATACTAAAATGCAAAAGCATTTTTAAAAAAAAAAAAATCTTTGTTTATGGGTATATAACAAGCTAGACATGTGTTTGAGATTTCTGTATTTGTACAATGTACCAATTACTATAATTACATTTACTATTACTACTACTTGCTAGTTAGGAGTAGGAAATGTAAACAGTCCTGGAACAATGGAAAAACTGCTATGGCACCTTTTTATGCACGTACAGAAAGGCTTCTCCGTCTATGTTGATTGTAGATACTGAAGAATATGCCATAAAGAAGCTATATTGAAGATGCCACATTAAGGAGAGATTATAATCAAATTTAATGGTATTTATTATTGTGTTAGAGGTAGAACTCGTTACCCACCGTTATCAAAATGATTATTATTGAGTTCTGATGGTTATTAGCCTGTTTGATTTTCACTTAAATTAAATGGCCTTAATCTAGTCTACAACTCCAATTCCAAAAAAGTTGAGACTCTGTGTAAAATGTAAATAAAAACAGAATGCAATGATTTGCAAATCTCATGTTATTCACTATAGAACATACATTTTCTATCAGATGTTTAAACTAAGGAAATGTATCGTTTTAAGGGAAAAAATAAGGTAGTTTTGAATTTGACGGCTGCAGCACGTCTCAAAAAAGTTGGGAAGGGGGCAAGAAAAAGCTGGAAAAGTAAGTGTTACTAAAAAGAAACACATGGAGCAACATTTTGCAACTAATTAGGTTAATTGGCAGCAGGTCTGTATTATAATTGGGTATAAAAAGAGTATCTTGGAGAGGCAGAGTTTTGAGAATTAGGGTTGTAATTTCAGAATTATTGATTAATCTTTCAAAAAATGTAACCTTGGGTCATCTCAAGTAGTCTAATAATTACAAAGTTGATTGCGTGACCGTTTTTACTTTTCCTAAAAATAAATAAATAAAGTGATTATTTCTATGCATTGTCATTGCCTTCAGTTTTAAAAATGCATATTTTTTAAAACTTGGTTTAACGATGACAACCATCTTTGTCATGGCACACAACAACTTATAATAAACGGTTATGCAGCTTTTTACAGAAACCTCAATATTTCGGTTCAGGATGGTCCTAGCTCCTTGGATCAAAAACATCATGAACATTTCGCACATTTTTGTTCCTTAAGTTCAAATGTTATGCTCAAGATTGCTCACAGTTCCACTTTTAGGGTCGATTTATTTTGGGAATGCTTCGAGTCTCAGTCTTTTTATTTATTTAGTCAGTTAGTTTTTTTTTTTAGGGGTACTTGGGTAAGTATAGTGTGCATGCATGACCTTTCAGGTTTGAGACTTCTCTTATCAACCTTTTTAAACCACACTACAAGTTACCAAGTTACCAAAAAGTAGCTAACTAAATTGAAGCTACTTAAATGGGAAACATTTTTAGTATGTCATGATTGTGAATTAGCTTTTGAATAACTGTATTATTTGTCAAGTTAAAATGATGTTCACCAGTATGAGTCCTTAAGTTTGTGCTTGAACTCTTGGATGCCATATTGTAATTGAAGTCAGGTAAACTTTAATTTTTGGTTTGCAAAGATTACATATAAAGGTGTAAGATTTATTATTTGGTTCCTTAAGGCGCAGGAACTTTGACAAATAAGGCCACAGGTAACTGGTTTTCTCATTTTCGGCACCAGTCTACATCTCTCGCTCCATCATTGATAATAAGGATGAGTTAGTAGTTAGTTCCGTCGGCGCAGCGGGGCTCATCGGGCAACAAGCATTCGCCAGCGGGCTCGGACATCCATAGAATGTGTCCTGCAAAGCGCATTCTTCGCTCTACGACCATTTCTGCCAGGCTGCGGGAGTTTGTTCTTCTTAGAATTTCTTCATTTGAAATACGATCACGGTATGATACACAGAGTATTCTTCTCAGGCATCGGTGCTGAAACGCATTCAGCTTGTGGATGACTGCCCTCGAGCTCTTCCAAGTTTCAGATGCATAGATGGCGGTTGGGATGATGATGCTATTAAACAGGCGAAGTTTGCTGTTGGTGTGAATAGTTCGCATAGCCCAAATCGGCTGTAGCTGCTGGAAGACTGCAAAAGCTCTGCCGTTTCTGCGATTGACATCCGCGTTAGTCCCACCATCCGCAGCCACAATGCTGCCAAGGTAGGTGAACTGTTTGACTTCTTCGATCAGCTGGTTGCTCACCGTGATCCGCACCGGTGTCATCCGGCTGACCGCCATGACGTTGGTCTTGTCAGTGCTGATCCGTAACCCAACTTTGGCTGCTTCGTGCTCCAGGCTAGTGGTCATCTCCTGTAAGACTTTCCCATTCTGCGCCAATAGCACAATATCGTTGGCGAATTCCAGGTCGGTCAGGCGTCCCTGGCCTGTCCACGGAATTCCAGACGCTGGCTGTGTTAGTGCTCGTCGCATGACGAAGTCCATCATCATGAGGAAAAAGAATGGTGAAAGAATGCAGCCCTGTCTGACTCCGGTCTCGATGGTGAAAAAGGCAATATGACCTGTGTCCGTCTGGATGCAACAGCTAGAATCCTGATATAAATTCTGGAAAATGGCGATAAACCGCTGTGGAATGCCATATAGCCG
This sequence comes from Ictalurus punctatus, assembly GCF_001660625.3. Lineage (NCBI taxonomy): Eukaryota > Metazoa > Chordata > Actinopteri > Siluriformes > Ictaluridae > Ictalurus > Ictalurus punctatus. Next base: position 26,338,484 of record NC_030422.2, read on the forward strand.
TGCGATGTTCCAAAGCGATTTCCGTTGGACGCTGTCAAACGCCTTCTTAAAGTCTATAAAGTTGACCAAGAGCGGTTTCTGATATTCGGAGCTTTGTTCAATGATGTTTCGAAGAACAAAGATTTGTTCAGTGCATGACCGACCGCTTCTAAACCCGGCCTGTTCGTCCCGTAGAGCCTGATCGACTGCTCGCAGTATCGGTTTGAGGAGGACGAGACAAAATACCTTGCCTGGGACAGACAGAAGGGTGATGCCTCTCCAATTGTTACAGTCTGTGAGATTACCTTTCTTAGGTAATTTGACGATGACACCCTGTCTCCCGTCATTTGGGACACGTTCCATGTGCCAGCAGTCATTGAGCAGCGTAGTGAGCACCCGTACAACTTCATCACCACCCGCTTTCAGCATTTCTGCCGAGATTTGGTCAAGATCAGGTGCTTTGTTGTTTTTCAGATGACGAATCGCTGCAGCGACCTCAGCATCCATGATGTCGCTCATGTCCACTTCCAGCTCATAGGGAGGAGGAAAGACTGTAAAGTCATGCGTGGCTACGGGAGCCGGCTGGTTTAGGGTGTTTTTGAAATGTTCCACCCAACGTGCGTCCTGCTCTTCTTTGCTAACTAGCATCTTGCCGGTTGTATCCCTTATCGGCCCAGTGGAACCGCTTCGGGCCCGAGTGAGATCTCTGACCACACAAAACAGAGTCCTGCTGTCACCCTGGTCCGCAGCCACTTGTGCTTCAGTGCCCTTCCGGTCCAGCCAGTCCTTCTTGTCTGCTCGGCAACTCCTCTTGACCCTGCGGTCAAGTTCTCGGTACGCCTGCGATGCTTCATTTCGCTCCTCTTCGGTCTTTGCTTGATCGCGCTGACGTTTCTTGACCCGTCTTTCATCGAGCAACGACCATGTCCGGTCCTGAATCCACCGTTCTCGCTGCGTTCCACGCCGTCGACCAATCGTTCTCTCTGCCGTCTCTATGGCAGCATCCTTGATCTGTGCCCATTGTTCTTCGATGCTGGCCGAGTTGTCAAGAATCTGGAATCGGTTAGTGAGTTCAATGTGGAAGTGCTCGGCGTTCACGCGGTCCTTCAATTTCTCGGAGGCAAATGACCGAACGGTGTTGCGTCCGGCCACTCTTTTCAATTTTAGTCGGATTGAGGTCACAAGCAAGTGGTGATCAGATCCGACGTCGGCGCCGCGAAAAACTCGTACGTCACATAAAGCCGAGCGCCACCGTCGATGGATGCATACATAGTCGATTTCATTGTGAGTGGCCCCATCTGGTGACCGCCACGTCTTTTTGTGAATCCGTTTGTGAATGAAATATGTATTCCCGATGCAAAGGTTGTTAAGATTGCACAGGGATAGGAGACGCTCTCCATTATCACTCGTTACTGCTGCCGATTCTTGAGGTCCGATCACGTTTTCCCAGCCCTGACGGTCGCTACTGTGTTGCGCATTCATGTCGCCAAGGAGGATCTTTATGTCATGGTTGGGGACAACCGCGATTGTGTCTTGCAGCTGGTCGTAGAAGGCGTCCTTCTCTTCAGCATCTGCCTCATTTGTCGGCGCGTAGACTTGAATAACAGTAATTTTAGCATGGCGAGACTGAAATCGGGCGGTAAGGATGCGATCACTGATCGGTTTCCGTCCAACGAGTGCCTGTGCCGCGGTTTTGCTCAGGACCATCCCGACGCCGTGCACGTGATGTTCTTTGGCTCCCGAATACAGGACGATCTTCCCGTCGCTCATTTTTCCATTACCCGTCCACCTCATTTTGCTGACACCAAGAATGTCAAGCCGGTAATTATTGAATTCGTGCAGAAGCTGCTCCAGTCTCCAACACTGGTACAACATTTGCACGTTCCAGGTTCCAGTTCGTGTGATCGTATTGGCGTCGAGTATCCCGTTTTGCATCGGCCGCTGGACGACCTTTCGGCTTTGCTCCAGCACCGTCATCAAGGGAGAAACAGGGTCATCGCGCCGGTATTGTTTAGACCGCTGGCGTTGACTGGCATAAGGATGAGTGTGTTGAACTAATAAGAATGATTGATACAATAATAATAATATATGCAACGATAAATAATATTATTAATAATAGTTTTATTACCACTGATTTTTATTATTTCCATGATTAACTAATAAAATAAGTTGAGAAATCCAATCAGACTGTTGTATTCATAACATACAATAAACCCTTCAGCATACACTGATAAACTTATTGAATTATTGTATTTATTTGTAAGTAAATGTAAACATTGTGTTGCCTATTATCAACAAAGTGCCAGTACTATTATCTGTATCTGAGAATAAATTCCAGTGTTAATTTATAATATTATTATATATAGTATTAGCATTTACCTGAGGGTCAGGCAGAGGGTCTGTTTGTGTAGAGGCGTCAATACACACATTCACGGGGCGGGTTCTGTATCTGAAAGGTGGGGGGAACCCCGCATTTCCATTTCCAGAGGGGGTGCGAAGAACGTCAAGTAGCACAGCGATGTCTGCAGTGAGATGCGCGAGCTGATAGAGTGTTCAGATCCAAATCCAGCCCCTCCAATAAAAGAAAGAAGGAAAAATGACGGGCACCTAGACACACAGAAGCGGTATTAGGCGGATATTGATGAATTGGATTCACATTTTAAGATTAACGCACTATGGTTTATTAGTCACAGAGAAAGAGAGTTAAGGAAACGCACACACATAGCTAACACACACACTCTTACACAGTCAAGGACAGGCGTGCAGACACAACTAACACACACACACACACACTCTGTCTCTCCCTCTCTCTCTCTCACACACATAACATTATAACTTTATAAGAATAATAAAAGGAGTTTTAAGATATTATAATGATAATATAATATGCCATATAGCCGTGCGATGTTCCAAAGCGATTTCCGGTGGACGCTGTCAAAGGATTAGTAAGGATTAGTAGGATATGTAGGATATTAGAAGGATAATATAATGATATTATGAAGTAGTGAGTACAGTAAACCAATTGCAAGCAGTATAACCATATATAAAATAGAGATATAGAGCAAATATGAAAGTAAATTATAAACCAGAAATACAGAAAAATGTAAAAGAAACTTACTCATAATTCAGATGGTGGAGATTCTTGTCTCGCGAGGAAGGGTCAGGCGTGGTGTAGACGAGGGCCTTAATTTTAAGAAAGAACCATGAAGAGCCATTTATAAGGGTAGCTGAGTCAAGTTGCCCTCCAGACCCCCCCCCCCACCGCGAGATAATAGTGAGACCAAGGTCTCTCTAAATTGTTTTCTCTCTCCCCCATGTTCAATCCTAATGGTAGTCAGAAAGTCCTCTTTCAAAACATCATGGTAAATTTGATAAGACTTTTTTTTAAACATCATGGTAATGTAGATGAGCTCTTTTTTGAACCCTATTGATATTGAAATCATAGTCTTTCTAAAATATATTGGTTATTCACTGTATAAATACAGTATAAATACTTGAGCTTGAGCTCCAGGTGTCAGGTGTGGATCTCGTGAGGTGGAAATTAAATCTGGACCCTTGCTTCTTCTCACTCATGGCTGGTGTTTTTTTTTTTCTATCTCCAACTGGGTTTACAGATGTGAGTATTTGCTTCTATGTTGAATTTTAAGTGTCTTTGGGTAATAGGCTAAATTTGGGCCAGCATCACCAAGGTCCAGACCTCTGTATTTTTTTCCGAGGTGTATATTAAAAGTCATAAAATGATTGCCTAATGATAACTCTTTGGTGCCTCAAAGATAACCGGCCTTCTCAGGTGACTGCTTGCTTGACTTGGCCAATGAAATCGGATTTGTGCTCCACAGTGCCAGACTATGTCAACAAACTAGGCAGTGAACACACCTTAATCTGCTGAAGTGTTCTGAAGTAACTAGAGAATTTTACTAGTCATCTGCGTACAGTTCATTGCCATGATTCATCCCCAACCAGTCACACATCATCTGACAAATAGCTCCTAATCGTGGTCACGCTTCGTTAAACAGTGGCCGTCCATCATGAGTGTATTAACTAGGCTAGCTGCCAGCTAACATTAACTCCATCCAGTGATGGACTGATAATGATATGCTTTTCTTTCATATCAGTTTGTGTAGGATTGAAATGCGTGATGAGATACCGCTGCATATTTTTATTTTCGTTGCAAGATTATCCTAGCTGAGGCCAAAAAAATTGCAAATAAATATCAATTTACCCTGTGTTTACTTTCTTTACTGACACAGACGAAAAGGAAAAGACTGCACCAGTTAAAGCACAGCTTTGGGAAGGGAAGCAAAATGAGACTGAGAGAAAAACAAAAAGAGAAGATGATGAAGATGAGAGAGGAAGATCAGGTACTACCCACTGTGCACAGAATATGATTAGCATTATGTTACTGTGCTGTTTAACAAAAATCTGACCTGAACTCATTCAAACAATGTAGGCCTAAAACCACAGAGATATGTTATTTGGCAATTACAGTGAAGCCTATAGGTTCAATTTACTTTCATAAGTATAGTGTCATAATACAGTATATTTTTTGCACCTCTGTATTTTTTAAACCCTGTATACGGCCATGCTTCCAATTAATAGCAGTTAAGACATGAAACATTGTTGTGGTTTGAATTCTATTCTAGTTGAGCTGTGTGTCTTTAACCTTTGAGAAACGAGGAAATGCTGCCATTCAGATTCTCAGTAAAGCCAAAATTAAAACAATCACACATACGTGTTCTCACTCTAGTTTCTGTGGCAAACACTAACATCTCTCAATGCGCTGAGCTAAGAATGAAAGGAACATAATGTTAGATGTCACTGCAGCCTCTACAGCATCTTATCTCATCTTATAACACATTAATTTGTGCTACCAATAAATGCATCTAAACACAGAGACCCCAGAATCGAAATAACTTGAAATATGTTCATATCATCCACAGGCTTTAAGTCGAATTAATAAGAAACTGAAACCCAGTAACAAAAAGCTTTATATACAGTGCTGTATTCACTTAAACTGGATCTTTAAACTGCTAGTCTGTTGAAAATTGTTAACAGTAATCAAGACGCAAGAAGGAGGAAAATCCTGAGACTCGGTGGAGGTTCAGTGTCACTGTGATCTTTAGCAGCAACAGGATTCTGTGGAACTGTCACAAATTCCCCCTCAGTGCACAGCGTGTGTCCTGCAGTGAGTGCTGCTGTGCTTTTTATTTATGTTTCTTCTGTAGTACGGAGCCTTATTTCCATGTTTCTGTGTAAATCCACACCTTTGGATTATGGATCTGCATACTTTGATATTCCCTTCCTGAATTTGACCTCTGCTTGAACTACAGTATAATGAAGATGATTGGTTTGGCCTTACTAAAGAACATGCTGAGGTTACTCACTTGTGTTCTGTCTCATCAGCTTTGCACATTACACATACTCACATTAAGCACTTTTTTGATCCCTGAGGAAACTGTTTTGTTGCAGCAGTACAACAAACACAGAAAATGCACAGACTGTAGTGCCCATTCCAGTAAGTAAATAAAAATAAAATATAATAAAATGAGATTTTAAAGTGACTGTAGTCTAGGTGATCATACAGTAACTGTCAGTAAAATTTGTGATGGTCCATGAGAAAAAAATAATTGTAAAAAATAAACAAGAATACAGTGTGGAGGAATGTGAGAAATGTTGAGTTATTGCAGTGTATACAGGGTGGAGGTGTACAACAGCTCTAACAGTAAAACTGATGATCTGTTTACACCTTATGTTAAAGGAAATAAAAGTACACCACATTAACTGACTGCCTACATGCTGGTCAGTGCTGTCATTAGTGTCAGCTGTACTGAAACTTTTTACCACCACATACACAAACCACAACAGCTCTCTCTCTCTCTATCTCTCTCTCTCTCTGTACTTCCTTTCACACATTGTTTTAAGACTCCCACTAGAAAGGAAATAGTTTACACACCCCTCTTAATATTGCAGGTTTTTGTGATATTAAAAAATAAATAAACCAAGATAAATCATGCTAGCTCTATTTCCAACTTTAATGTTATATAGAAAGCCACAATATTAAAAAGAAATAATAATACCACATACACAAACCACAACAGCGCTCTCTCTCTCTCTCTCTCTCTCTCTCTCTCTCTCTCTCTCTCTCTCTCTCTGTACTTCCTTTCACACACATTGTTTTAAGACTCCTTCTCAGCATGGGAGGATGTTAGTGTTTCAGTTTCAACCCCTTTACTGTTTAAAAAATTATCTGCAATATCCATTTTTCTCCTTCCAATAACTGAAACCTGGGCTGTAGCCCCAAAGATTTTTTCTTTAGCCCTGAAGAATTCTTCACATGGAGCAGTTTGTCACTACGTCAAGACGGCAGTGCTGTAATCTTCATTGAATGGAGGCAAAACCAATCAGTTTACAGGGAAATACATGGAAATACTTGTGTTTTATTTCCTGAAAGGCCTCAATACTGCCAAATGCTAGTTCATACAGTCAGTGTGAGGGGAAAAACGGATATACACAGATTTATTTATTTATGCTTTGGGCCATTATCATACTGGAAGGTAATTTTTTTCTTCATCTTCAGATGTCTAACAGAGGCCTGCAAGTTTTGTGCCAAAATAGAGTTGGAGCTATCCATGATTCCCTTTATCTTAACTAGAGCCCCAGTCCCAGCTGATAGCATGATGCTGCCACCACCATGCTTCACCATGGGTATGGTGCTCTTTGGGTGATAGGCTGTCTTGTTTATGTGTCAAACATATCTTTTATGCCACAAAATTTCTACCTTGATCTTTCTCATCTGACCATAACACATGTTGCCCCATGGTTTGAGGTGTTTTATGCAGGACTTCCATCTGATTGGCCTTTCAGCAGTGAGATCCCGTACATGCTTTGTAAGCTCTTTGTGGACAATGGCTGTAGCAATCAGATTAAACCAACATGTCAAGAAAATTAAACAGAAACAGCTGATCTTTATTTGGGGTTAAATAGAATCACTTGATTGATGACAGGTGTATGATAATTACTTTTCAACATGAGCTTGACTGTGATTGGTTCATTCTGTGCACAGTCACATGCCCCATTATATCAGAGTGTGCACTTGTGCGTATCCAGGTTATTGTGAGCTATGTGATCCCCCCCCCCCCCCCCCCCCCAACTATAATATTTTAAATGTTTTTTCACTTTTATTGGTTGCTACATCATATTAAATACTGAAAAAGAACTGACTGGTGTGTAGAGGTTTTATAGCCATTGTATATTCAGTCATGTAGGGAGATACTTTTTACACCACAATTATAATGTGAAATGTGAAAAATGGTGAAAACACTTTTTGCTGGTTGTAATGAATTGTAATAACAGGCTAATGTTTGAATTTCCACCTGCATCACCATTTGCTCTCTCTCTCTCTCTCTCTCTCTCTCTCTCTCTCTCTCTCTCTCTCTCTCTCTCTCTCTCTCTCTCTCTCTCTCTCAAGTGTGATTGGTCTTTAGAAACACAGGAAATGTCAAGGCTTTAACACAGACACTTCTCATTCAGTCAGACATCAGTGTGACAGGATGGAGCTCCGTCCACTCTGTGTGTTTCTCTGTGAGTAAACGTTTTCTGTTTATCTTCATTAAAGTGATTGGTAGTGAATTAAGTTTCTAATTAACAGGCTGAGAGTCCTGTCATCAGGTTCTGTGTGATTATTTATCTGTAGTTCAGGATGCTGAATGTAGTGTGAAAACTGAATTCTTCATTTTTGTGGTATGTTTACATTCCACCCATTTTATTTTATGAGTAAAATATTAAATAGTCACGGTATTAAATCACCTACTGCATGTTTATCCATTAGTACTCAGTATGTATTTAGAATTTTACAGTTTATAGTTTATTTAACATTTGTTTGGTGATATTCTCGGCGCTCTAACATTTGTAAAGTGAAGAAAGTTGCTCTTGCAGATATACTAGAAAACTCTGCAGGTCTTAGCGTCTGGCGGGAGACTGTGCCAAGCAGACAGGAAATCCAGCAACGTTTATATTGATCGAGACATGACACTGTGTTCATCAGATCAGAGCAGATGCTCCTTTGAATAAATCTTTTTGAGAGTAATATAGCATATAGAGTGTGATACCAGCTAACAGTTCATATTATACCACCATGCTGTTGAGTGCTGGTTGCAAGACAAAGCACATGTTTATATTAATGTTGTCACACTTTATCATGTCTTTATAAAGTGACTTGTACAGGGACTTGTATAGCGGACATAACCATGTCGTTTAACAGACAATTTCATAATGGTTGATATGGTGATGTTTTCTGTAAGGAGATGATTATTTAACATTGATGGAGTATTTATTTATCGTTTATGGAACATTTATGGAGTCTTGAGTGTCAGTGTTTTGTAATATTCAGTACGTTTTCCATCATGGGAAAGCCTTTATTCCATGAGAAAGAAATGTAGAGTAATATAGATTGTCCTTTGGAGTTTCAGTGTAACATGACAACAGTGATTGCCTGTATATTTTTGTGAACACAAGTGTGAAAAAACAGATGCTGATGAAGGGGAAAAACTGCTATTAGTTGCTATAATGTTAGTGACAACAAGAAATGACTTGTGGTTTGTGCCTTGTGGCTGTCACACAATATTAAACATGACTATAAATGGTAAAAAGCATGGCATGTTCATTACTAAGATAAACATTGTAACTGTTGCCATATTGCTGTGGTATAAGAGGAATAAAACACTTCAGGACATGCTGTTATTGGAAAATAATCAACTTTGGAATGGTAAGAGTAAATCCACTTCACATTGAGGCACATCACACCACCCTGTTGTTGGCTTATTTTCTTACAACAGCAAGACACCCAAGCTTTATTGTATACTTCATCTGTCATTTCTTCTGTTTCTCTCCCTACTTTTAGTGCTGATGGGACTCATCCACTGCACAACAACAGGTGATTCTTATAATTTATTTATTTATTACATTTTTCCTTCAATATACTGATATATATGTTTCCACACAATATATGGCTATAAAAAAAAAGTCTACAGATGACTGCAGGTTTTTGTGATGTAAAAAAAACATGAAACCATGATAAATCATGATGTCAGAACCTTTCTCCACCTTTAGTGTGCAATTATGATGTTTAAGAATTAAGTGAAAAACAATCAGAAACATATTAGGGAAAAAAGTAACCATAAAAAACTTGCAATAAACTAGCTGCATAAGTGTGCACATCCCAACTAATACACTGTTGAAGCATCTTTTGATTTTATTACACCACTCAGTCTTTTTAGCTAAGAGTCTATCAGCTTGACACGTCTCCACTTACTTGACTTATATTTCCTCACTCTTTCTTGCAAAAACATTCAATATCCATCAAATTGTAAAGGCATCTCTGGTGCACAGCCTGCTTCAGGTCACCCCACAGATTTTTAGTTGGATTCAGATCTGGGTTCTGACTACATCATTCAAAAACTTTGATCTTCATTTGGTAAAGACATTCCTTTGTTGATTTGGATGTATGCTTTGGGTCATTGTCCTGCTGAAAGATGAAATTTCATTTCATCTTCAGTTTATTAGCAGACACCTGAACATTTTGCACTTAAATCGACTGGTATTTGCAGCTATTCATTATTTCCTCTGCCTTGATAAAAGCCTCAGTTCTGACTGAAGAAAAGCAGCCCTAAAGCATGATGCAGCCATCACTATGCTTCACTCTGTGTATGGTGTTGTTTTGGTGATGTGCTTTGTTTTTTTCACCAGACATACCTTTTGGAATTGTCAGGTCTGGTCTGATTGGTCTCATTGGACCAGGAATTGGTCTCATCAGACACACATTTTGCCACATAGTTGGATGTGATTTAGTCCTGCTTTGATGGGGTTTTTTTTGTGTGTGTGAAAAAGGGCATCCGTCTAGCCGCCCTACCCCATAGCTCAGGCATGTGAAGAATATGAGAGACTGTTGTCACACGCAGAGAGTAATCAGAACTGTTAAGAGGGATCTCCTGTTCATGATAATGACAGCTGTATGATAATTACATTTGAACATGAGATTGAATGTGATTGGTTCATTCTGAATACAGCCACATCCCCAATTATAAAAGGGTGTGCACACTTATGCCAGTTTATTTTAACTTTTTTATTTTTCATAGTTTTCCCTTAAATGTTTCTGATTGCTTTTCATTTATTTATTTTTTATATGTTGCAGTTTCACATTGAGGGTGGAAGAAGTACTGACATGATTTATCTTGGTTTAATTTTTATTTACATCACAAAAACCTATTTTAACAGGTGTGTGTAGATTTTTTATATCCACTGTATATGTAAATCTTGGCCTGTTCCATTAAAGGATGATGAAGACAAGTGGCACAAATTAGTAAAATCATATGAATACATACATGTATTGTAAATTAGATAACTTTATTAATCTTTCTGCCTTAAGAACATTAAACTTTACTCAGTGTTTAGATCATCTTTACACATATAGCTTCAGTCAGAACTTAAGACTATAAGAGCTTTTAATATAAATGCATACACACACAGGCAGGATCTGTAACGCATGGATTGTCTCTTGTGCTGCTTCGTCTTTAGCATTTTTACACATGTACATTGTTTCTTTGAAGAGATGTTGTAATAGGACTGGGTCTTCTTTACGCTTTATGGCAGTGAACAAAGATTTCTGGTTCATGTCATGCATACAGCGATGTGCGTGTGTGTGTGCGCGTGCGTGCGTGTACGTGTGCGCGTGCGTGTGCATGTGCATGCGTGTAACTGAGGTTTGTTTGGAAGTGTGCCCCCTGTGGTCAAAAGTGGAAAAGAGTTTTGTGCAGTTTTTATTGGAGCGGGGATCATTTGCATATTTGCATATTCATATTCATATGCCATATGTTTTACAGATTTTATTGTATATGTTACGGTCTTGATATAAATATTCATATTTGAAATGTTAATCATTTGGAAAGGCACAAAACACATATGAGCATATAATATTTTATTATTATTATTTAAAATATTTTCAATATTTTAAAGTAATAAATACATGACTAAATAAGAACAGGGGATTCAAGTACACATTATTGTTGCTCCATATTTATTTATTTATTATTAATCTGATTTTGGCTACTAGTTTGTAATTTGTATGATTTACAAAGTTTGATATAATGCTTGTGCATCATGATAGAAAGACCTCTTCCTTATTAGAAAGGACCATTTGGCTTAAAGAAAAAAAAAAAAACAAATATAGGAATTAAGACTTATAGCATATTTTAGCTATAAATCTATGTATATATATACTTGTTAAAAAGGCATGAATATGAAAATCATGAATACACCAAGAAACTTGACTGTATTCTTTTTAAAGACTAATTAGACTTTGCCTATTTAGACAACGTTATGTTGCTTAAATCTGCTTCATTCTTGCTACCCACCAATTTATAGCAATATGCCTCTAGAGTTATAGATTTTCTCAGATTAGCATAAGAATATACATGCTCTGTTGGCCTACATAATTAAGAAGGAAGAAGTACGGAATAAAACATGCCCAAACAAAAAAGTCACAACCAGAATAGCTATAAGAACAGAGATAAAGGCAATGCATACACTGAACGTTACATCGCAGTGAATGAGTGTTTGAAGTCCTGTGACCATGTGACCACACAAACACACACACACACACACACACACACACACACACACACACACACACAAACACACACACACACACACACACACACACACACACACACACACACTAACTAAAGCTCTCACTGCATGGCTTATGTGCCACTCAGCACACTGGTGGTCTTTCTCTGATACGCTGTGAATAAAGTTACTAGCATGTGCTATTAGCATGTATAAGCCTGTGAAACCCAGTCCCCACTCTGACCACTCCTCCACCAACACCATTTTGTCTAACTGCGTGGGCTGTCTGTATCTGGGTAAAAGGGCATTAGCCACACTGTACAGCTATTTTCATGCTTAAAAGCAAAAAAGTGCACATGCATAACCAGAGATTCTATGAGTAGAGACAAGCCACTGCTTGAAATATGAATGGAACAGCACATAACATTAAACATGGTGGCTGTATTACATAAGCACCACCGGAAATTGCTTTAAGACTACACAGAAAGCCCAGCTTCCCCTAAAATTTAATTAAAATTCAGCACAGAAATGTTTACCAAAATGTTTACATTATTCAATAATCTTGTTGGAATTCAATATTTTAGTGAATCAAATGATCAAATATCTCACAGCAATATTGTATTGTTTGTTCATTTAACTGTTTGTTTTTTCTGGTGGACAGTGCAGCATGTGTAAAAATCTCCTTTGAAGCCTGTGACACAGCTAACAGACACTCAGTGAAACTCGTGCGTCTCTTGATGTTTATTACAGATTTGTATGCAAAAAATTTACATTTAACATATTTCTCTTCACTGTATATTAACAGGAAATAGAGATCTTTTGTAAAGTGAATGGTTATAGAATGGGCTACACCTGGCTTTGACAGATCTGTAATGTAAATATAATGTGTATTGCTGATCAGGGTTATCACATCGTCACATCTATGAACTCCATTTCCCAGAACTCCGCACAGCCTACAAACATGGCTGCTGTGAACTGCAACATCCAGAACTTCCCACACTCTCCTGATTACTGATTACACACCTGGACTCAATCACCTGCACCACCACACTTACATTATATAAGGACTATCAGCACTCACATTCATTGTGAAGTATATAAACAGTTGTGTCTAATACACCTGATGGGCCCAAGTGGTTTTCTAGTGTTTGCTAGTTTGGTTTTTGACCCAGTTTGTGTGGTATTGTTTTCTTTTCTCTGCCTTGCCTCTTACAGTCTGTTTGCACATTGCATGATCATTGATTCTGCTACTGCCTATTGATTTGGATTTGTTTGCCTGTGTGATAAACTGCTTTATCTGCATTCATGCTCGCCTCCATTACATGACAAGGGTAATTTAGGCTATACAGTGGCACGAAATAGCATGTGAACCTTTTGGAATTTCATGGTTTTCTGCATAAATTTGTCATAAAATGTTATCTGATCTTCATCTAAGTCAAGGGTATTGACAAATATGATGTGCCTAAAAGAATAACACAAAATAAATTCTGATCTTTCATGTCTTTATTGAACACACCCATTCAACATTCAAAATGTCAGTGGAAAAAGTAAGCGAACCCTTAGAACCCCCACCCCCCCACCCCCCCTTGGCAGCAGTACCCTCAACCAGCACTTCCTGTAGCTGTGGATCAGACCTACACACCATTCAGGAGGAATTTTAGCCCATTCTTCCTGGCAGAACTGCTTTAGCTTGGTCATATTCTTTGACTTGTCTTGAGATGTCTCATGTCTCATGTGTATGGCTTTCTTCAAGTCATTCCTTAGCATCTCTATTGGGTTGAGGTCTGGGATCTGACTCGGCCACTCCAAAAGGTGGATTTTGTTTTTCTGAGGCCATTCTGTGGTGGACTTGCTCTAGTGTTTTGGGTCGTTGTCCTGTTGCATCACCCAACTTCTACACAGTTTCAGCAGACGTACAGACATTCTCACATTATCCTGAAGAATTGTCTGATATACTTGGGAATTCATCTTCCCCTCAATGATTGTAAGCTGGCCAGGCCCTGATGCAGGTCCAAATCATGATGTTTCCTCCAACATACTGTATGGTTGGGATGATGTTTTCATGATTTGCTGTGCTCTTTCTACGCCAGATGTAGTGCTGTGTAGTTTTTCCAAATAGTTCAATCTTAGTTTCATCAGTCCACAAAACATTTTGCCAGTAGCATTGTGGAGTGTCAATGTGCCCTTTTGCAAACTTCAGGCGTGCAGCAATGTTCTTTTTAGTAAGCAGTGGCTTCCTTCGTGGTGTCCTGCCGTAGATACCCTGCTTGTTCAATGTTCTACATATTGTAGACTCATGAACAGAGATGTTAGCCAGTTCCAATGATGCCTTCAAATCTTTGGCTGTCATTCGGGGTTGTTTCTTTACCTCATTGATGAGTCTTCGATGTGCTCCTGGTGTCATTTTGACTAGGCGTCCACTTCTTGATAGAGTAGCAACAGTCCCAAAGTGTCTCCATTTGTGGAATGTTTGCCTAACTGTAGGCTCGTGAATTTCTAAAGTCTTTGAAATCACTTTGTGACCCTTGCCAGCTGTATGTAAATCAACAATTCTTGATCGTAGATCCTCTGAAAGCTCTTTTTGGTGAGGCATGGCTCACATAAGTGTGTGTTTCTTGTGCAGTGCAAACTCCAAAAATTTGAGGGGTTTTTATCAGTCAAAGTAGCTGTAGTCCACACCTCCAAACTCATTTTCTTAACGAGACTCCAGGTGCGCAAAAAAAAAGTTTTTTTGAGGTCATTAACTCAAGCGTCCATCCATCCATCTTCAACCGCTTACTCCTTTTCAGGGTCACAGGGAACCTGGAGCCTATCCCAGGGAGCATCGGGCACAAGGCGGGGTACACCCTGGACAGGGTGCCAGTCCTAACTCAAGGGTTCACATACTTTTTCCACAAGCACTATGAGTTTTTTTTTGGTTGTTCTCAATAAAGACATGAGGAATCAGAACTTTTTTGTGTGTTATTATTTTAGACACATTATATTTGTCAATACCCTTGACGTAGATGAAGATCAGATCACATTTTATGAGAAATTTATTCAGAAAATGATACATACTTCACATACTTTTTCTTGCCACTGTATAAGATCATTATATTTAATTCATTTGCAAGAAATATCAAAGTGACATTTTAACACCTTAAATTAGATTCTTGTACAGCTAGTAACACAAAAATATTTTATTTATTTATTTATTTATTATAACTGTGGTTGAACCTGGTGTGTGTCTGGGTGTGAAAGAGGACTCAGGAAGGGGACAAGTGAAGCTTCCAGCTCCCTTTATTCTCTCGGCCACACTTTGAGCACAATTCACAAAACCAGAACAAACAAAAATCCATTTTTATATTTCACGGCTTCTCCACTTCATTCAAGTTCAACTTAAACCAAATAATGTGCAGATTGGTGGTTGGGAACAAACTCTGCTAGATATAATGTTCCTCTATTACTGATGTTATTTTAACAGTGGAACTATCATAAAGGTAATTTATGACAACATTATTAATATGGCAAGGTCATTTGAAGGTAGATTGTGCCTTAAACGGATAAGACGATCATGATTTTATTTTGTATGCGTCCTCATGACACGGAAAGCAATTACTGTGAATGCCTCTGCTCATGTCCGACATGTTTCTAAATTGTTTTATATGCATGTATGACTTGAATCAAACGCAGCAGCCAGGCATTGATTTTAAGCAGTGTTATAGCACAGAGATGATCATGTGATGTACAGTGATATTTGCAAACTATGGTGAGAATTCTAGATGATATACTGCGGGCCTCTTCAACATAATTTATTTTTAAGTTCATGTGGGCCAAAGAATCGAGGAAGCGGGTTTTATTCAGCTTGCAGACCTTGATACACCCTTAATGTCAAGATGTGGGGATCTATAAACTATTAACAGAAATGTATTTGTTCCAGTTTCGGCCTGACACTAAATATTTAAAGGAGACAATTGACACACCACAAGAGCACAATGTAGATTATCTGGGATTCATAATATTTCACAGTACATGACACTTTAAAATGCAGCACTCTCAGCACCTCTAATGGCCCACACTACCCCGTAAAAATCAACTCTATGGTCAAGTGACAATGCAGTTGTATACTGGTCTGGAGGACCATGCTATTTGAGTTAGTGCAGTGTTTCTCAACCAGGGAGCTGCTGACCCCTTGCGGTCCTTGGCATACATAACAGGGAATCTGTTGGATTGTTTCTAAAATTAATGAAAATATGTGGTATGTTTGTTAAATATTTCAGAGTACATGCAGATTCAATACACATTTAGGCCCATTACATTTAAGAAAAGCCGCGGACTTACTGTTTTTTAATTGAACCTTTGCTTGCTCATTCTTTAGTACCCTCGATCAATTTTCAGCATGTCATTATTAGTGCAAGGTTTATAATGAAATTCAAATGAAGCATAATGTTAGCAAATAAATGTGTGAATGTTTTACGATTTACCCCATGCTGTAAAAACTTCAATTTCAGGTTTAGAACTTTGGTTGGTTTTGAGTTAAGGGGTCCTAGACAAATCAGGGTGTGAAAAGTTTTGCAGGTTCTTGCAAGTTTGGAAGTGGTGTTCTTATGTATTTCTGTCTGAGCACCTCTGAGAGGCCCCTTAGAGGTTATAATGGAACTGTTGTATGTACTTTCTTTTTGGATTTCTCCATATTAATGCTCATGGTTTTGGAATGGGATGTCCTACAGGCTCATATAGATGTGATGGTCAGTGCTGGTAAATGCGCGTGTTCTATGAGCATACATTCATAAACACTTTTGTCACTGGAGAAAGTGTACTGCATAGTTGCTGGCACACACCATCTTAGTGTTTTGGATAATTGGTAGGACTATAGAACTGCGTCACATTCATATCGGCATATAAAGTTTATTGCTTTTATTCCTTTTATTCAAGGAATAAACCTTTTTTTGTATTACACTCTTTGTTTACCACAAATGACCATTTTTGTAATCTTTGGAGGTGACAAGAATCATGGGGTAGTAATGTGCAGTGCAGTATCCCCATGGTTCCACAGACCCTATCCAAAACCTTGGGCATCTCTGTGCTTTCCGGTTTTCAAATATGATTCCGAATATACTCAAATTTCTGATTGGCTAGGAGAAGATAAGGATTCTAGGTATTGTAATATTCGTAATTGCAGCATAGGAGATTATCTTAATCCACCAACTTTACTTTTGGACTATACATTCTGGTAGGTTGCATTTTCCTGGCATCCACCAAACCCAAATTCATCCATCAGACTTGAATATAATGAAGCATGATTCATCACTCAAGAGAATATGTCCAGTGGCAGTGCTTTACACCACTCCACCTGACACAGTGACCTTAGGCTTGTGTGCCGCTGCTCAGCCATGAAAGCCCATTTCATTAAGCTCCCGATGCACAGTTCTTGTGCTGATGTTGCTTCCAGCGTCAATATGGAACTCTGTAGTGAGGGATGAAACAGACGATACACACTCTACACAATTTAGGGTGCATTAGGTGGCCTAGGTCTGTGAATTTGTGTGGTCTGCCGCTTCATTGCTGAGCTGTTGTTGCTCCTATATGTTACTATTTTACAACAATACCACTTACAGTTGAGATTTCCACTGAGAAATTTCAACTGACTTGTGGAAAAGGTGGCATCCTACGACAGTGCCATGTTTAAAGTCACTGAACTCTTCAGTATGAACGACTACTCCCATTGTTTGTCTATGGAGTTTGTATTTTAGCATCTGTCTGCACCTGTTAGCAATGTGTGTGGCTAGAATTTTAAAACTCACTGATTAGAAGGGATATCCAAATACTTTTGGCCATGTAGTGTTAATCATGTAGGATTAATATTTATAAAACATTATGTGGAAAAACATGAATTTTCATCATGAAGACACATGTTGCGAACAAACTGTGTAGGAAAAGGCGTATAACTGTAGCTTATGCAATATGTGTTGAATGTAAATGCTTACTTAAACCCAAAGTTCACAGAATTTCTGTGTGATAGTTTCTAATAAAGGAGAGACAGAGGACTTCTGTATAGCACCCACAGGAAACCATGACTCAGAGTTCAGTGATCCAGACACAGTTACAGTAGGAGGTGTGTTATGCTTTCTACTTTTGCACTACGTCTTTAAAGTTGAAGAAATTTTGACGTTTAGACATACTACATATATGTTGAGATAATCTGCATAAACATTTTTGTTATCTTTGTTAGTGAGACAAACATCTGCGGTGAATGGCGCACAGTCATCAAAATACTCACAGAATAATGATGCTGTTACACCGACTATAGCAGGTTACTGTATTTTAATCACATGGTGTCTATTCCATTAACAGTTAAAAGTGTAGACATGTATGTTGTCTTTGTGACAGAGGACTCAGCTTAATGGTGAAACATAGGGACGGGGCTAGAGATTTATGAATGGAGTTTGAAAAGTGTTCAAGTGTTAAAAAGTGTGAAAAGTGTTAGCCAGTAGAGTGGCTTGGTTTGTTTTATTGCCAGAATTTATTTTACTCTTTCAATGATCAGTATGTGTTATTGGTGACTCAGGGAGACACAGCTGATGTGTTTATTAGTCACAGTGGAAGATTTCATTTTTGGATAATATGGGTTTTGTCAGCATTAATCATCATAGGCGCGTACTTGAATTGTAAACATGTCGGATCACACCATAGCTGTCTGGGCTTCTCCAGGACAATTGCCAAAGGTGTTCATGCCTCTAGATCCTCTAGACCTCCTCCAGCGTCTCGTCCCCACGTATCAGACAAGTAATATTAACTCGTTTTCTCAGCGTGTCTGCGTAGACATAGCGATGCGTGTCTGTGTCGATACCTCTGTTCTCTTTTTCCTTTTAAAGGAAGATCCAGGGTTCTGTTTAGAAGAACCAGGATTGATGGGTTTGGATCATACATCTAGAAATCAGGGATATGATATCAAAATCTGAAAATGCATATAAAATATACTTAGAGCTGGACAGAACACCACAGGGAGGATAGACAAGGAAAAGTTTGTACTTACCCATGGCTCATGGGGGGTGGGGGCGGTGGGGGTTGGGGGGGAGGTGTACACGCTGGTAGGAGATAAGTGGAGGCCTCCCAAGTGTAGTAAATAATAAAGAAAACAGATATTGGCTTTTTATTACTATGACGCTGTTAATGACGTCCACTTGAAAGAGAAGAGCAGATGCAGGCAAAAGTTTTCACTAAAAAAACTCAAGGGTCCGTCAGAAAAGACATAAGAGAAAAAGTGCGAGCTAAGATAAGGGCACATTCCTAAAGGTACATGGATGCTTTAATTGTATATGACACATTGTAAACAGTTGTTTCTTGTTGCATGTTTCACTTTGAGTGAGGCGTGTAACCCTGGGCCCAGCTGGGTTCATTTTGCTGTCTTGCTGAGTGCTGAATAAACCTGCTTCTTCTGAATCCAGTCTCCATGAGTTCTGCTATGTTATTTCTCTAAAAATACAAGTCAGATTTGCTTTAATTAAGTTCATAGTTTAAATGTGTGAGCTATCAGGGCCAGTGCAGGCTGAAGGGGCCCAAAATTTCCTGTATGGGAACTACAGAATGTTACTTAGACCTCCTACTGAGTATGCAGAGATTTCTACTTAGTGTACTGTGTTCATAGATGAGGTAGTGAGGGCGTGGTTGGTGTCTGTTTGTGCCATCAGGAGTCCCATAACCTGCGAGAGAGAAAAGTTAGTGTGAGACAGCTAGCAGAGCTTGCGAGACATACATAACACACACCCTGACATACACACAGGATGAATTTAAACTTGACTGAGTGAAAGCTGTGAGTCCAGTACAGACCAGTTTCTGTTGAGTGTTTTAATTTTGTTGAAAGTGTTTTGAAAAGTACAGACTGAATAAACATGAGCCTGGAGCTCTGGTTTTGGCACCTGTAGAACCCCAATGTGGGAGAGTGTAGAGGAAGACCCGGGAGACAGGCACAAAGAAACACACATAAGTAAACTTGGGCTAATCAGATACAGGTAAGAATCATCAATGTCAGCTTTACTTGCTGATTTGACCTGACTCCTCTCCGTCCACAGCCAAAGCTTAACCACGCCCCCGCTGCTACAATATTATTTTAGCAATGTACATTTGTTTGTTTGTTTGTTTGTTGTGAGATGGCAACACTATCCACTTGTATTGATGTTTAGGCAAAACACAAAGTGTTTAAAAAAACAGGACCATTTCTAAACCGTCCCAATGTGTCTTCCAGTAAAGATTTTATGTGTAGTTTTCCATTTTGTGTTACAGTTTTCAAAAATAATCTTTACTCTGTACATCCATAAAAAATAAATTGATGTAGAGTAGAGAGAGATTAGAGACCTGCATCATCACACAGCAGTTATTTTCTGACCCTCACTTCAATCTCAGTGAATCTTTACATTTAATATCCCTATTTTCATTCTCATCATTTTACTAACTGAAAATTGTAAAATAATTTGAAAGTAGTCATAAGATGTTTAGTGTCATCACAGAGAGAGTAATACTGTTCTACTGTAGAAGTGATTAGTGTAGTAAAGACTTCACATCCTGAACTTGTGTTTCATTTCTAACAGAAAAACCGAAACCTGAACTCACATCAGACCTTAAAGGAGCCGCACTGACAGGAAACTCAGTGACTCTGTACTGTACACTGAAGCTGCAGTCTGATGGATGGAAGTTTTACTGGAGCAATCACACACAGAGCACTGAGACTGAGACTGAAACACACTCCTACACCATCAACCCAGTTAGTGTCTCTGATGGAGGTCAGTACAGGTGCAGAGCTGGAAGAGGAAAACCAGTCTACTACACAGACTACAGTGATGCACTCTGGGTAGACGTTATTGGTGAGTAAGACACTTTCTGTTAAGTGATTCTGCACAACACTGAACATATAAACAACATGTGAGCAGAGTCACAATATAGCAACATTTACACAGCTACATACAGAGAACTCTTTCAGCTAAATCATGTTATTAAAGTTAGAGAGAGACAGCGTGACCACGGCTGAGCAGGGCTGGTGTGAGGTGAGCTGGAAAGCAAGTGGAACAACACTAGTTTAGCTTTGGTAGAAAATGTCACCAAAACCTGTAAAACTCTTTTAACAAGCTGCTCAGAGGCTGTAAAAGGGGCTTCATAAAGTTCCTGCTTCAGAAACATCAACATGCTCGAGTGGAGACCTGCCTGAGTGTGAATGAGTGAAGAGGACGAGGGTCGAACTTTTATACTGAACCACTGAATGTAAGAGGCTGTAGAATCTGACAGAATGAGAGTTCAGAAACCTAGCAAAAAAACTCAGTGTTCCTAAAGATGAATATTCAGGAAAACAGGACAGCAAACACACTGTAACTCAGACATGAATCAGTAGTGAAAAAGATCTAAATGATCAGAACAGTAACTTGATTAATTTTAGGTTTGAGTCAGTTTTCCGAACTGTGATCTACAGTTACTTCATTAGTAGTGATTGCTAAAATGACTCAGTCCACCTCTGACAGAACTTAATCATTTACATGTGGCAGATATACTGTATTCCATTTTAAAATCTTACTACTCATTTAAATAATGCTCTCGGGAATTAATTCATACATAAATAAGTCATGATTTTCTTTTCTTTTTTTCAACACAGATAGTCCTAAACCTGTGGTGATTATAAAGCCTGGTACACAGGTGTACAGAGAAGAGAAAGTGACTCTCAGGTGTAACATACAGGGAGGAGGAGGCACTCAGTGGACATACAGCTGGTATAAGAAAGATTACACACTCTACCCATACCGCACAACACAGGAGTTCAGCTTCAGCTCAGTTAGAAATGATAACAGTGGTGAATACACCTGCATAGGGAGGAGAAGCAGTGACTCTCAGAGCTCAGAGATCAGTGATGCTGTTACACTCACTGTATCAGGTAAGTGTGTGAGTTTATGTTATCAACTATTTTTATGACATGTTATTACTTTCTTTTTTATTATATGTAAAATGTATCAGTAATTCCAGCTTTCAGATTTGTTCCAGATTATTTTCAGTGAGCTACACTGTAACTAAGTCTCATTACAAAAACTTTACAGCTTCCTTCTGTCTGTTTACTCTTAATTTTCACTTTTCTACCTTAAAGCCTTGAATTCCCTTCATTACGGCTCAAGACAGGAATCATCACTTATTATTCAGTCTGACTGGTGGAATATAATTTTGTCTTTGATTTTATTTTAAATTGTTAGGAAATAATTGATATGTATAAGAAACATGCTCTTCACCTAATAGTCAAGCTGATGCTCCTGTCATGATTCTTCATGTTTGAAAAAAGATTTGAAGGTTTCACTGTTGTGGCTTCACAGTAAAGGTCTGTAAGTTTAGTTGAGTGAAGAAAATTTTTAAATAGATACTGATGTGTGCAGCTGTTGATGCAGGTTGTGTCAACACACTTTACTGCTTTTTTCTTTAACATGCACACACAAGAACTAGAACACATCTCAGTCCAACACAGTCTCTGTAACACATCAGCTGTACCAAAGAGCACGATCTTCACTGTCTGGAGTAATTCAGCTATAAACATCTGCTTGTTAAAAATAATTAAAAATGTGCACTCTAGTAAGAAAATCACAAAGTCATATAATGATTTTCAATATTGACGACGTTATCAGATTTGTAAATATAATAGGATAAATGCAGGAATATTGGGACAGTTAAACCTATAATTATTTATTTTCTAGCTTGATAAGTGAATGTATGTTACTGAGGCCTTGCAGTGGAAGTGCTTGCTAGAAATGACACGACATGTGACATATGTGACATCACATAAGGGGTCGTGGTCTGATCCAAACAGGAGATTTGACTTATTATTTAATGTAAGCTTTATTCAGTCAAGTAAATTATCATTGAGATTAAAAATCTCTTTTTCAAGAAAGACCTGTGAAAGAAGGCAGCATACAACGTTTCAACATGCAACTGTTAAGCCACGGCGGCTGCAGTTCACAGCGTGTAGTGCCGTCCATGGACATGGCGGAAGAGGACTACACTTCCCAGCCATGCCCGCGCTCGAGTTCGCTGGAGTTCTGATTACGAACACCTGCGCTACATCAGAAGTTATAAAAAGGGCCTCGTTAACGGTAGCTTCTCGCGAAGTAAACGCTCAGCAGCCTCGTCTCTCCGTGCACCAAGCCTTAGTTTCTTATCCGTTTATCTGGTTTCGATATTCGCTTGTCATTTGACTACGTTTCTGTCTACGACCCGTTTAACTCCATATAACTAAGTCCTCGTTTGTCTCCGCCAAGAAATCAGAACCGAAATTAAGAACCGAAATTTTAATGGCGGTTGGCAAACCACTAAAGGTGCATTACCGCCACCTACTGGACTGGAGTGTGGGCAGTAGATTGGCAGGAAAAAACCCCTAATAATAATACCAAAACAATAATACATAAATAAATAAAATAAAGAGATAAATAACTATATACTATTTTACTAAAGTCTCTCACTTATATCAGTATATTTTAGATAGTTTATTAGGGGGTGGTGTATTTTCCCAGATGTTTTCCCCAGCAAGTTCTCTAGTGTCATGTTTTGTTTTCCAATCTGCATCTCTAGCTCAGTTCTTTCCTCCTCATACCTTTTGCAGTCTAACAGAATGTGTTTTACTGTCTCTTGTGTACTGCAGTGTGTGCAGAGTCCAGTGGGGTTTTTTCGTATTTTTTTTATTGCTAGATTTAAGCCAGCATGACCTATTCTCAGACGCGTAATTATCATCTCTTCCTTTGGGTTTCTGCCCTGCCTCACACTCATGGCTACTTGTTTTTGTATAGTATATAGGTGTCGTCCGGTGTCAGATGTGTTCCAGTATTCCTGCCATATTTAAAAGCGTGTCACTTTATAATGGTTTTGATCTCTGCTCTACTTAATGGTACTTTAATATCAACTGTTTCATGTTTTATCGATCTTTTTCCCAGTACATCCACAGTTTCATTCCCTTCTATCCCCACATGTGCAGGAACCCAGAAGAAGGAAACACTCAGCCCCTTAGCATGAAGTATGAGAAGCAAATAAAGTATTTGGTAAACAATGTTTTAGCAATCGTAACAGCAACACATACAACAATTATACAGCAGAGTTAGCATAGCATCCAAAAAACTGTTTACCTATAAGTTTCTTGCGGTAGAAAAATTACACACGTATAGTTTTTTTTAATGAGGTTCTAAAATTGTTATTTATGATGCATATAGACCGATAAACTGTAACAAAATAAGCTGAGAGTTAGTGCAAATCATGTACAGATATTTATCATTTGAATATTTTCAAGGTTTTTAAACATGTGTAGGGATCTACAAGTATTTTGACACCGCATCTGCACATTCCCACAAGTGTAGTTGGCGTGTGATATGAGAGGAAGCTAAACTAAATAAAAAGCTGAGTACTACGACCACATGGGGTTGTGATAAAGTTATAAAAGTTAAGTTACACCTGTGGTCTACTCAAGGGGTACACTGTGTTACTGTGATTCAAAGTTGATGTTCTCCAGTACAGCCGGGACACTGAGTGACAAACACAGTTATCTGCACATCATTGTGTTGGACTGAGTGACGATCCTGAGAGCAGTTAGTGAGCGAGAGTATGACTGAAAAGTGTTAGCCAGTAGAGTGGCTTAGTTTGTTTTATTGCCAGAATTTATTTTACTCTTTCAATGATCAGTATGTGTTATTGCTGAATCAGGGAGACACAGCTGATGTGTTTATTAATCACAGGGGAAGATTTTATTTTTGGATAACGTGGGTTTTGTCAGCATTAACCATCATAGGCCCATAGTTGAATTGTAAACACGTCGGATCCCACCATAGCTGTCTGGGCTTCTCCAGGCCAATTGCCAAAGGTGTTCATGCCTCAGTGAAGAGACATTACCCCACCATCCTCTAGACCTCCTCCAGCATCTCGTCTCCACGTATCAGATGATTAATATTAACTCTTGTTTTCTCATGAAAGAAGATTTAGAGACTGGACTTTGGTGAGCTTGATAATTAAATCCAGTTTGGAGTGGATGCAGATTTGCTTTAGTTTCTGGACTCATTGATGCAAAGAGACATTAAAATAGTTTTTTTTAGAACTTGAAAGTGAATATTTTCCCGTAAGTGAACAGACCTGAATCAACATCAGCAAAAAGTTACAGATTATTTATTATTATTTTTTTAGGTTTACCTGACAACACTTAAGGGTTGTTTATTTCAAATGACTTCTATTTGATTGTATTGGATTGAATTGGAGATTTAACCTCACTTTTTCCTTTCTGTAAGATAAAAACTAAGAACAATGAATTGTATTAATGTCATACATCACATAATTATTAGTATTAATAAATATTTCAGTTAATTAAGCTTAAGGTACAGTTTATGTTTATTTTGAGATACTTATTAGGGAGTAGAGGTGCCTCACCTATCCTGTTAGATCAGAGGAGGGCGGGACTACAGATAATCATACTCATCTTTCATATTACCTGCAGTAGTTACTTCATGCGTCTGCCATATTAAGTGAAAAATCATGAAGCCCACCTTTCTACATGTCAATCATTGCCCACTGCAACACTATACGTACAAACATACCATGGGGGGTGGGGTGGTTTGGGTTAAGGTAGACTGGGAAATTTCTGCAGAGATTTCTACTTAGTGTACTGTGTTCATAGATGAGGTAGTGAGGGCGTGGTTGGTGTCTCTTTGTGCCTTCAGGAGTCCTGTAACTTGCGAGAGAGAAAAGTGAGTGTGAGACAGTTAGCAGAGCTTGAGAGACATACATATAACACACCCTGACACACACAGCGTGAATTTAAACTTGACTGAGTGAAAGCTGTGAGTCCATTATGGACCAGTTTCTGCTGAGTGTTTTGATTTTGTTGAAAGTGTTTTGAAAAGCACAGACTGAATAAACATGAGCCTGGAGCTCCGCTAGAATTCTGCTTGTATCCTGGGTTTCGGCTCCACTGTAGAACCCGGTGTGGGAAACTGTAGAGGAAGACCCGGGAAACAGGCACAAAGAAACGCACATAAGTAAACTTGGGCTAATCAGACAGAGGTGAGGATCATCAACGTCAATTAGCGTTACCTGCTGATTTGACCCGCCTCCTCTCCGTCCACAGCCAAAGCTTAACCACGCCCCCGCTGACACAATATTATTTTAGCAATGTACATTTATCTCTTTATTTGTTTGTTTGCTGTTAGATGGCAACAATATCCACTTGTATTGATGTTTAGGCAAAACACAGAGTGTTAAACAGGACCATTTCTAAACCTTCCCAATGTGTCTTCCAGTAAAGATTTTATGTATAGTTTCCATTTTGTGTTACACTTTTCAACATTCAAAACATACAAGCAATTATACAGCAGAGTTAGCATAGCATCATAGCATCCGAAAAACTGTTGACCTAAAAGTTTCGAGGTAGAAAAATTACACACATTGTATAGTTTTTTTTTATAAGGTTCTAAAATTCTTATTTAAGATGCATATCTACATGATGAACTGTAACAAAAATAAGCATAGAGTTAGTTCAATTCATGTACAGATATTCATAATTTGATTATTTTCTGTTTTTAAACATGTGTAGGGATCTACAAGTATTTTTAAAGACTTTTATTTTGACACCGCATCTGCACATTCCCACAAGTGTAGTTGGTGTGATATGAGAGGAAGCTGACCTCCTCCAGCGTCTCATCCCCACATATCAGACGAGTAATATTAACTCTTGTTTTCTCAGCGTGTCTGCGTAGACATAGCGATGTGTCTGTGTAGATGCCTCTGTTCTCTTTTTCCTTTTAAAGGAAGATCCAGGGTTCTGTTTAGAAGAGCCAGGATTGATGGGTTTGGATCGTACATCTAGAAATTGGGGATATCAAAATCTGAAAATGCATATAAAATATACTTAGAGCTGGACAGAACGCCACAGGGAGTATAGATAAGGAAAAGTTTGTACTTACCCATGGCTCATGGGGGTGGATGTACACGCTGGTAGGAGATAAGTGGAGGCCTCCCAAGTGTAGTAAATAATAAAGAAAACAGATATTGGCTTTTTATTACTATGACGCTGTTAATGACATAAGCTGGAAAGAGAAGAGCAGATGCAGGCAAAGGTTTTCACTAAAAAAACTCAAGGGTCCGTCAGAAAAGACATAAGAGAAGAAGTGCGAGCTAAGATAAGGGCACATTCCTAAAGGTACATGGATGCTTTAATTGTATATGGCACATTGTAAACAATTGTTTCTTGTTGCATGTTTCACTTTGAGTGAGGCGTGTAACCCTGGGCCCAGCTGGGTTCATTTTGTGTCTTGCTGAAAAACCTGCTTCTTCTGAATCCAGTCTCCATGAGTTCTACTATGTTATTTCTCTAAAAATACAAGTCAGATTTGCTTAATTAAGTTCATAGTTTAAATTTGTGAGCTAGCAGAGATAGTGCAGGCTGAAGGGGCCCAAAATTTCCTGTATGGGAACTACAGAATGTTACTTAGACCTCCTACTGAGTATGCAGAGATTTCTACTTAGTGTACTGTGTTCATAGATGAGGTAGTGAGGGTGTGGTTAGAGTCTCTTTGTGCCATCAGGAGTCCCATAACCTGCGAGAGAGAAAAGTGAGTGTGAGACAGCTAGCAGAGCTTGAGAGACATACACAACACACACCCTGACATACACACAGGATGAATTTAAACTTGACTGAGTGAAAGCTGTGAGTCCAGTACAGACCAGTTTCTGTTGAGTGTTTTAATTTTGTTGAAAGTGTTTTGAAAAGTACAGACTGAATAAACATGAGCCTGGAGCTCTGGTTTCGACACCACTGTAGAACCCCAGTGTGGGAGTGTGTAGAGGAAGACCCCAGAGACAGGCACAAAGAAACACACATAAGTAAACTTGGGCTAATCAGACACAGGTGAGAATCATCAACGTCAGTCAGCGTTACTTGCTGATTTGACCCGCCTCCTCTCCATCCACAGCCAAAGCTTAACCACCCCCACCCCCCCCTCGCTGCCACAATATTATTTTAGAAATGTACATTTATTTCTTTATTTGTTTGTTTGTTTGTTGTGAGATGGCAACACTATCCACTTGTATTGATGTTTAGGCAAAACACAAAGTGTTAAAAAAACAGGACCATTTCTAAACCTTCCCAATGTGTCTTCCAGTAAAGATTTTATGTGTAGTTTCCATTTTGTGTTACACTTTTCAAAAATAATCTTTACTCTGTACATCCATAAAAAATAAATTGATGTAGAGTAGAGAGAGATTAGAGACCTGCATCATCACACAGCAGTTATTTTCTGACCCTCACTTCAATCTCAGTGAATCTTTACATTTAATATCCCTATTTTCATTCTCATCATTTTACTAACTGAAAATTGTAAAATAATTTGAAAGTAGTCATAAGATGTTTAGTGACATCACAGAGAGAGTAATACTGTTTTACTGTAGAAGTGATTAGTGTAGTAAAGACTTCACATCCTGAACTTGTGTTTCATTTCTAACAGAAAAACCTAAACCTGAACTCACATCAAGCCGTGAAGGAGCTGTACTGACAGGAAACTCAGTGACTCTGTACTGTACACTGAAGCCGCAGTCTGATGGATGGAAGTTTTACTGGAGCAATCACACACAGAGCCGTCAGACTGAGACTGAAACACACACCTACACCATCAGCTCAGTTAGTGTCTCTGATGGAGGTCAGTACTGGTGCAGAGCTGGAAGAGGAAAACCAGTCTACTACACAGACTACAGTGATGCACTCTGGGTAAATGTTATTGGTGAGTAAGAGACTTTCTGTTAAGTGATTCTGCACAACACTGAACATATAAACAACATGTGAGCAGAGTCACAATATAGCAACATGTACACAGCTACATACAGAGAACTCTTTCAGCTAAATCATGTTATTAAAGTTAGAGAGAGATAGTGTGAGCACGGCTGAGCAGGGCTGGTGTGAGGTGAGCTGGAAAGCAAGTGGAACAACACTAGTTTAGCTTTGGTAGAAAATGTCACCAAAACCTGTAAAACTCTTTTAACAAGCTGCTCAGAGGCTGTAAAAGGGGCTTCATAAAGTTCCTGCTTCAGAAACATCAACATGCTCGAGTGGAGACCTGCCTGAGTGTGAATGAGTGAAGAGGACGAGGGTCGAACTTTTATACTGAACCACTGAGTGTAAGAGGCTGTAGAATCTGACAGAATGAGAGTTCAGAAACCTATAAAAAAAAAAAAAAAAAAAAAAAAAACACAAGTTCAACAAAGCATGTATTTTCTTGGAAAATGGGAGGTTAGGGTAATGATGACTCAGTGGTTAAAGGCAGTGTAACTGATTAGACTTACAGTGATGAGTAAAGGTGTGTATGTCAGAATTATTGTTTTCTAGCATCATATTTTCTTCTTTTTATTAAATAAACCTGTTAAAACTGTGATTAAATTATACTCAGTCAGTTATTACTAGCATTATTGTGTATCTTTTACCTTTAGTTTCTTGTTCCCTTGCTGTCACTCAGTGTTCCTAAAGATGAATTCAGGAAAACAGGACAGCAAACACACTGTAACTCAGACATGAATCAGTAGTGAAAAAGATCTAAATGATCAGAACAGTAACTTGATTAATTTTAGGTTTGAGTCAGTTTTCCTAACTGTGATCTACATTTACTTCATTAGTAGTGATTGCTAAAATGACTCAGTCCACCTCTGACAAAACTTAATCATTTACATGTGGCAGATATACTGTATTCCATTTTAAAATCTTACTACTCATTTAAATAATGCTCTCGGGAATTAATTCATACACACGTATAGATATAGATATATATATATATATATGTGTGTGTGTGTGTATATGTGTGTATATATATATATATATATATATATATATATATATATATATACACACACACACATATATATGTATATATATACGTATATATATATATTTATATATATACATATATATATATTTATATATATATATACACACACATATATACACACACACACACACACACACACACACACACACATATATATATATATATATATATATATATATATATATATATATATATATATATATATATATATATATATTATAGGGAGTCCTAAAGCTGTGGTCACCATAAAGCCATTTTGTCTTTGATTTTATTTTAAATTGTTAGGAAATAATTGATATGTATACGAAACATGCTCTTCACCTAATAGTCAAGCTGATGCTCCTGTCATGATTCCTCATGTTTGAAAAAAGATTTGAAGGTTTCACTGTTGTGGCTTCACAGTAAAGATCTGTAAGTTTAGTTGAGTGAAGAAGATTTTTAAATAGATACTGATGTGTGCAGTTGGTGATGCAGGTTGTGTCAACACACTTTACCCCTTTTTTCTTTAACATGCACACACAAGAACTAGAAAACATCTCAGTCCAACACAGTCTCTGTAACACATCAGCTGTACCAAAGAGCACGATCTTCACTGTATGGAGTAATTCAGCTATAAACATCTGCTTGTTAAAAATAATTAAAAATGTGCACTCTAGTAAGAAAATCACAAAGTCATATAATGATTTTCAATATTGACGACGTTATCAGATTTGTAAATATAATCGGATAAATGCCGGAATATTGGGACAGTTAAACCTATAATTATTTATTTTCTAGCTTGATAAGTGAATGTATGTTACTGAGGCCTTGCAGTGGAAGTGCTTGATATAAATTACATGACTTCATTCATGTGACATCATATAAGGAGGCGTGGTCTGCTCAAGTAAATCAAATAAATTATCATTGAGATTAAAAATCTCTTTATCAAGAGAGACCTGTGAAAGAAGGCAGCATACAACGTTTCAACATGCAACTGTTAAGCCACGGCGAACTCGTGGCTGCAGTTCACAGCGTGTAGTGACGTCCATGGACATGGCGGAAGAGGACTACACTTCCCAGCCATGCCTGCGCTCGAGTTCGCTGGAGTTCTGATTACGAACACCTGCGCTACATCAGAAGTTATAAAAAAGGGCCTCGTTAACGGTAGCTTCTCGCGAAGTAAACGCTCAGCAGCCTCGTCTCTCCGTGCACCAAGCCTTAGTTTCTTATCCGTTTATCTGGTTTCGATATTCTCTTGTCATTTGACTATGTTTCTGTCTACGACCCGTTTAACTCCATATAACTAAGCCCTCGTTTGTCTCCGTCAAGAAATCAGAACCTTCTTCTTGTTGTTGTTTTAACGGCGGTTGGCAAACCACTAAAGGTGCATTACCGCCACCTACTGGACTGGAGTGTGGGCAGTAGATTGGCAGGAAAAAAAACCCTAATAATAATACCAAAACAATAATACATAAATAAAAGAAAATAAAGAGATCAATAACTATATACTAGATTACTAAAGTCTCTCACTTATCCCAGTATTTTTTAGATAGTTTATTAGGGGGTGGTGTATTTTCCCAGATGTTTTCCCCAGCAAGTTCTCTGTCATGTTTTGTTTTCCAATCTGCATCTCTAGCTCAGTTCTTTCCTCCTCATACCTTTTGCAGTCTAACAGAATGTGTTTTACCGTCTCTTGTGCACTGTAGTGTGTGCAGAGTCCAGTGGGGTGTTTTCGTATTTTGTTTATTGCTAGATTTAAGCCAATATGACCTATTCTCAGACGCGTAATTATCATTTCTTCCTTTGGGTCTCTGCCCTGCCTCACACTCATGGCTACTTGTTTTTGTATAGTATATAGGTGTCGTCCGGTGTCAGATGTGTCCCGGTATTCCTGCCATATTTAAAAGCGTGTCCCTTTATAATGGTTTTGAACTCTGCTCTACTTAATGGTACTTATCAACTGTTTCATGTTTTATCGATCTTTTTGCCAGTACATCCACAGTTTCATTCCCTTCTATCCCTACATGTGCAGGAACCCAGAATAAGGAAACACTCAGCCCCTTAGCATGAAGTATGAGAAGCAGATAAAGTATTTGGTAAACAATGACTTAGGAATCGTAACAGCAACACATACAACAATTATACAGCAGAGTTAGCATAGCATCCGAAAAACTGTTGACCTAAAAGTTTCTTGCGGTAGAAAAATTACACACATTGTATAGTTTTTTAAATGAGGTTCTAAAATTGTTATTTATGATGCGTATAGACCGATAACTGTAACAAAATAAGTAGAGAGTTGGTGCAAATCATGTACAGATATTTATCATTTGAATATTTTCAAGGTTTTTAAACATGTGTAGGGATCTACAAGTATTTTGACACCGCACCTGCACGTTCCCACAAGTGTAGTTGGCGTGTGATATGAGAGGAAGCTAAACTAAATAAAAAGCTGAGTATTACGACCACATGGGTTTGTGATAAAGTTATAAGGTTAAGTTACACCTGTGGTCTACTCAAGAGGTACACTGTGTTACTGTGATTCAAAGTTGATGTTCTCCAGTACAGCCGAGACCCTGTGTGACAAACACAGTTATCTGCACATCATTGTGTTGTGTTATATATATATATTTATGTTTATTTATTTATTTTTTCATTACTTGCAAAATCAGGAATCAATTAATTGTTAGCACACCAGTGTATCTTTTACCTTTAGTTGTTTGTTCCCTTGCTGACACTCAGCGTTCCTAAAGATCTTATGAAAAGATAAACAGGGTGGCCGACACACTGTAATTCAGACATGAATAAATAGTGTAGATGTTAATTGTCAGTACAGTGACCTGATTATTTTTAGGGCTGAGTCTGTATTTAAAATTGTGATCTACATTTACTTCATCAGTAGTGATTGTTGTCTGTCAGAGCTTAATCATTTACATGTGAGCAGATATACCGTATCTACACTCTGAATAGTTACCTACATTCTGTATTCAATTTTTTAAAGTGTTAATACTTGTTTAAATAATAGTGATGGAAATTAATTCATTTATAGAAAGAGTAGTGATTTTTTTTATTTATTTATTTTTATTACAGAGAGTCCTAAACCTGTGGTGATTATAAAGCCTGATACACAGGTGTTCAGAGGAGAGACTGTGACTTTCAGGTGTGAAATACAGGGAGGAGACACTGAGTGGACATACGACTGGTATAGGGACGATAACACATTCAACCCATCCATCACAGCACAGGGGATCATCAGCAGTGATTATGACAGTGGTAAATACACCTGCAGAGGGAGGAGGAGAAGTGACTCTCAGATCTCAAAGACGAGTGATCCTGTTACACTCACTGTATCAGGTGAGTGTGTGAATGTTATTACTTGTATATGTAAAAGTTATGATTAGTTCCAGATTTTATCCTATGAGGAAAAAAAACTGATTTGTAAAGAATCACTACAACTTATTAGCTCTTCTGATTGGTGTGACATTTTTCCTCAGCTATTATTTAAATTGTTAGGAAATAACTGATGTGTATAAGGAACATGTTCTTCCCCTAATAGTCAAGCTGATGCTCCTGCTACTTTAGTTGAGTGAAGAAGATTTTTAAATAGATACTGATGTGTGCAGTTGGTGGTGCAGGTTGTGTCAACCCAAACTTCCAACAGCAAAACACACTGTACCCCATTTTTCTTTAACATGCACACACAAGAACTAGAACACATCTCAGTCCAACAGAGAGTTTCTGTAATACATCAGCTGTACCAAAGAGCACGACCTTCACTGACTGGAGTAATTCAGCTATAAACATCTGCTTGTTAAAAATGACAAAAACAAGTTTTTTTTGTTTTTAAAGTGAAATCATACACAAATGTTTATAATTTAATAATTTTCAAGATTTTCAAATGTGTAGGGATCTACAAGTATTTTTAAAGACTTTTATTTTGACACATTTGCGTTTTCCTTAGCTAACTAGTGCACATGCAGGTGCAATTGTCACTTGATATGAGAGGAAACTAAGATAAAATAAAAAAAAAAACCTGAGTACTGAGTACCACATTGGCTTGTGTAAAATGTATAAAAGTTTAGTTTCGAGTCGAGGTCTACTCAAGAGTTACATTGTGTTACTATGATTCAAACTTTATGTTCTCCAGTACAGCAAGTACTGTGAATAGTGAGTATGGAGATAGTATAATCTCAAAATTAATACATTTATAAAAATCAGATTCAGGAATGCATAAGCTAATTCACAGTCACAAAAAATGTGAATATATTCACAAACACTAACCCACACATTCATATCCTAATTCATATTCACAAATGCAACACACAATTCATAAACACACAAGTGTGGCTGTAAATTTCTGAATGAAATCTGAGGCTTTACAGTATGGCAAAGCAAGAATGAGAGAACGTCAAACATCCAGTGATTGATATCTGCTGTGCTGTGGCACCGGAGTCTCCAGACATCTTTCCCCATCATATAGACATTGTACACTGAGTCAGAAGGAAAAGCGCTGAGAACGTTCAACCAGTTATCTTAAAGTTCACAACGAGGTCAACCAAAGAGCTTCTATAGAAAAACTCTAAGGGATCAGAGTACCTTCTGTCCAGAAAGTTAAGGTTTGGAGAGGACTTAATGACGAAGGACAAAGACACAAGTGACATAGTGTCATCACAGAGAGAGTAATACTGTTTTACTGTAGAAGTGATTAGTGTAGTAAAGACTTCACATCCTGAACTTGTGTTTCATTTCTAACAGAAAAACCTAAACCTCAACTCACATCAAGCCTTAAAGGAGCTGTACTGACAGGAAACTCAGTGACTCTGTACTGTACACTGAAGCTGCAGTCTGATGGATGGAAGTTTTACTGGAGCAAACGAAGACAGAGAACTGAGACTGACACTGAAACATACACCTACAGTAGATCAGTTAGAGTCTCTGATGGAGGTCAGTACAAGTGCAGAGCTGGAAGAGGAAACCCAGTCTACTACACAGACTACAGTGATGAACTCAGGGTAGACGTTATTGGTGAGTAAGAGACTTTCTGTTAAGTGATTCTGCACGACACTGAACATATAAACAACATGTGAGCAGAGACACAATATAGCAACATGTACACAGCTACATACAGAGAACTCTTTCAGCTAAATCATGTTATTAAAGTTAGAGAGAGACAGTGTGAGCACGGCTGATCAGGGCTGGTGTGAGGTGAGCTGGAAAGCAAGTGGAACAACACTAGTTTAGCTTTGCTAGAAAATGTCACCAAAACCTGTAAAACTCTTTTAACAAGCTGCTCAGAGGCTGTAAAAGGGGCTTCATAAAGTCACTGCTTCAGAAACATCAACATGCTCGAGTGGAGACCTGCCTGAGTGTGAATGAGTGAAGAGGACGAGGGTCGAACTTTTATACAGAACCACTGATATATATATATATATATATATATATATATATATATATATATATATATATATATATATATATATATTCATAATCGATTATTATCGATTAGTTGTCGCACCTCTATGTATATGTGAGAGATTTTGTGTTTGTCAGCATTAGTTTTCACCTACTGAACATGTTCAGTCGCGTCTGTTGGTTGTTTAAAATGCGCTAGAGGATGTAGAATCTGAAAGAATGAGAGAGATTAATAATGTGTGTGTCTGTGCAATTAATAAGGTGTGTGTCTGTGTGTGTGTGTGTGTGTGTGTGTGCAGATATGTAGTGATGAGTGAGGATGTGTAAATCAGAATTATTGTTTTCTAGAATTATTTTTTCTTTTTTATTAATTAGACCTGTTAAAACTGTGATTAAATTATACTCAGTCAGTTATCTCTAGTATTATTGTGTATCTTTTACCGTTAGTTTCTTGTTCCCTTGCTGTCACTCAGTGTTCCTAAAGATGAATATTCAGGAAAACAGGACAGCAAACACACTGTAACTCAGACATGAATCAGTAGTGAAAAAGATCTAAATGATCAGAACAGTAACTTGATTAATTTTAGGTTTGAGTCAGTTTTCCTAACTGTGATCTACAGTTACTTCATTAGTAGTGATTGTTAAAATGACTCAGTCCACCTCTGACAGAACTTAATCATTTACATGTGAGCAGATATACTGTATTCCATTTTAAAATCTTACTACTCATTGAAATAATGCTGTTGGGAATTAATTCATACATTTAAAAAATGTTATTTTTTTCACAGTGAAGCCTAAACCTGTGGTGATTATAAAGCCTGATACACAGGTGTACAGAGAAGAGAAAGTGACTCTCAGATGTAACATACAGGGAGGAGGAGGCACTCAGTGGACATACAGCTGGTATAAGAATGAAATAGAGTACCGTCACCACACAACCCAGGGGTTCACCATCAGCTCAGTTACAGACTCTGACCGTGGTAAATACACCTGCAGAAGGTCGAATAGCAGTTACTATCAGATCTCAGAGATCAGTGCTCCTGTTAGACTCACTGTATCAGGTGAGTGTGTGAGTTTGTTATTACTTTTTCTTATAATATGCTATTACTTTTGTTTTTATTATATGTAAAGTATATTAATAATTCCAGCTTTCAGATTTGTTCCAGATTATTTTTCAGTGAATTACACTGTAACTGAGTCTCATTACAACAACTTTACAGCTTCCTTCTGTCGGTTTACTCTTAATTTTCACTTTTCTATGTTAAAGACTAATTCACGTGATTACTGGTCAAGACAGGAATCATCACTTATTACTCAGTCTGACTGGTGGAACGTAGGGCTGCACGATTATGGCCAAAATGATAATCACGATTATTTTTGATCAGTATTGAGATCACAATTATTTATCACGATTATTGACTGATTTTAGGGACAACATATTTTTATTGCAGTTTCACATTTATATAAACAGACTGCTGCTTTCACCTCCATGTTGTGCTACATTCCTGCTAATGTACAAATCTTTGCATCAAATTAGACTGTTGTTTAAAGTGCATCATCTCATAGAAGCAAAATATAAATCAAATTGTACCCAAAATATAGGAAAAGTGAAAATAAAAATACCATCAACCAAATGAAAATATGCAATCAAATATAATGATATGCAACCAAATGAAAACAATTCATGCGTATGCAGAAAAGGCAATAACAGTGCTTTACAGGACGAGAGATGCAGCCAAATCACCCAGTAGTGTGGTGACGCAGGGACGACGTCATTTCATACCAGCAGTATGAATGATGATAAATAAAACAGAAATGAGGTGTGGAAGTGTTTTACTTAAGCATGTAATTAAAAATTGAAGTTCAAAACACTATGACAAGCAACTGCAATGTTTGTCTGTTAGACTTAACATTTCATGTTTATCACAGAGTAATTATAAATTTATTAGTGTCACAACCTTCAGTCTGAAAAGTGTTGAGATTTGAATATCCATCCATCCATCCATCCAGGTCACTTGAATGGGTTTAATCCAAACAACTCAAAAACATGTAGCCTTATGAATAAAGCTCAGTGGCAGCTCAGTGGGTAAGACAGTGAACTACCGATCAGAAGATTGTGGGACGTCTGCCAAATGCCATAAATGTAAATGAATAACATCAACTGGCATCTAACGTGTATTGTGAATGGAAAGTTCAAGAATAAAATCTCTATAACTCAAATTAATAGCCAGAGTATTATTGTACACATAGGAATAATGAGTATAGTATTTTACATAAATAAATGTCTGCTGAAGGGGTTTGTGAAGTATATTTTACAGTTAAAGGGTTCACTTCCTGCAAAACATCTGCAGAACCTCTGCTTTAACTATTGGACAACTGGTAATAATCTACTGGTAATAAATGTTTTGCAGTATGTTGTACAGATTGACACAGTGCTGCACTAATATCACCAAGGCAACAACCTTCAGTAAGGGAAAAAACATTAATTATATTATATTCCTATACTGTAGAAGCCCGTATCCTCATACGGCACACAGTAACGTATAACCCTATACTGTAGAAGCCCGTACCCTCATGCAGCATACAATAATGAATAATTCTATAATGTAGAAGCCTGTACCCTCATACAGCATACAATAACGTATACCGTAATCTTCGGACTATTGAGCGCACCTGAATATAAGCCGCACCCACCAACTTTAAAAAGAAAAAAAAAAATTGTACGTATATAGGCTGCACTTGTCTATAAGCAGCAGGTGTCCACGTTGTAACATGAGATATTTACACAGAAAGATGTTCCACAGAAAGATTTTTTATTTTTAACTTTTAATTAAATACGTACCATAAATGCTTTTTTCCGAACAGTGCCTGTAACACGGCTGGTTAAAAAAATAAAAAGTACAGTCGCCTACCAGGAAAAGTCATTGATCGCTATCTTCATCTTCCTCCTGCGCACTAAAACCACTAAAGTCGTCTTCTTCAGTGTCGGAAGTGAACAGCCTCAGAATGACCGGTACTTCGTCACACTTCCTCAGTCTCTCTTTCGTTGTCGCTCTCGATGTCACTTACGTCTCGGGGTAAATTCGGCCTTGAGCTTGTGCTGTCCTCTTCATCACGCAGCAGTCCAGCCTTTCGAAACCCGCTGGTGATGGTAGATCACTGGACACTGCTCCACGCTGTTAGGATCCACTGGCAGACTGGAGCAAAAGTTGCTCTTCGCATGCGGCCAGTTTTGGTAAATGATTTCTCGCCGCTAGTCATCCAAGCCTCCCACTCAACTCGGAGTGCCACTTTAACTTGAAAGCTGCATCATATGCATTTCTTCGTGTGTTTTCCATGATGAGGGGGTGTGCATGAAGCGCAAAGTGACCGATCTGAAGAATTTAGTGCGAGTGCGTTTGATTTCATTCGAACAGTTTCATTGGTCCACTGTGACCTGTTCAGTCATTTCATTGGTCCGATGTGACGAGGCTAAATGTTTTGGCGGCATGAAACTCGTTAGCCCGTAAAAATCCATAAATTAGCCGCATCACTGTTTAAACCGCAGTGTTCAAAGCGTGTGAAAAAAGTAGCGGTTTATAGTCCGGAAATTACGGTAATCCTGTACCATAGAAGCCCGTACGTCTTTCAGCTAGTCTTTACATGCTTTGTGATTGTTTTAAGTATAAATCAACTGGACATAAATACACAATTGCGTATTGCATTACACAATTTATATAGACAATTTATATACACAATACACAATTTTTGCATTACTACCCCCCTGTGTGGTTTTTCCAAATAGTTCAATCTTAGTTTCATCAGTCCACAAAACATTTTGCCAATAGCATTGTGGAGTGTCAATGTGCTATTTTGCAAACTTCAGGCGTGCAGCAATGTTCTTTTTAGTAAGCAGTGGCTTCCTTCGTGGTGTCCTGCCGTAGATACCCTGCTTGTTCAATGTTCTACATATTGTAGACTCATCAACAGAGATGTTAGCCAGTTCCAATGATGCCTTCAAATCTTTGGCTGTCATTCGGGGTTGTTTCTTTACCTCATTGATGAGTCTTCGATGTGCTCCTGGTGTCATTTTGACTAGGCGTCCACTTCTTGGTAGAGTAGCAACAGTCCCAAAGTGTCTCCATTTGTAGAATGTTTGCCAAACTGTAGACTGGTGAATTTCTAAAGTCTTTGAAATTACTTTGTGACCCTTGCCAGCTTTATGTAAATCAACAATTCTTGATTGTAGATCCTCTGATAGCTTTTTTTGGCGAGGCATGGCTCACATAAGCGTGTGTTTCTTGTGCAGAGCAAACTCCAAAAATTTGAGGGGTTTTTATCAGTCAAAGTAGCTGTAGTCCACACCTCCAAACTCATTTCCACATAGCTCCAGACAAAAGTTTCACATACTTTTTCTTGCCACTGTATAAGATCATTATATTTAATTCATTTGCAAGAAATATCAAAGTGACATTTTAACACCTTAAATTAGATTCTTGTACAGCTAGTAACAAAAACATATTTTATTTATTTATCTATTTATCTATTTATTTATTTATTTATTTATTATAACTGTGGTCGAACCTGGTGTGTGTCTGGGTGTGAAAGAGGACTCAGGAAGGAGACAAGTGAAGCTTCCAGCTCCCTTTATTCTCTCGGCCACACTTTGAGCACAATTCACAAAACCAGAACAAACAAAAATCCATTTTTATATTTCACGGCTTCTCCACTTCATTCAAGTTCAACTTAAACCAAATAATGTGCAGATGGGTGGTTGGGAACAAACTCTGCTAGCTATAATGTTCCTCTATTACTGATGTTATTTTAACAGTGGAACTATCATAAAGGTAATTTATGGCAACATTATTAACATGGCAAGGTCATTTGAAGGTAGATTGTGCCTTAAACGGATAAGACGATCATGATTTTACTTTGTATGCGTCCTCATGACACGGAAAGCAATTACTGTGAATGCCTCTGCTCATGTCCGACATGTTTCTAAATTGTTTTATATGCATGTATGACTTGAATCAAACGCAGCAGCCAGGCATTGATTTTAAGCAGTGTTATAGCACAGAGATGATCATATGCTGTACAGTGATATTTGCAAACTATGGTGAGAATTGTAGATGATATACTGCGGGCCTCTTCAACATAATTTATTTTTAAGTTCATGTGGGCCAAAGAAATCGAGGCAGCGGGTTTTATTCAGCTTGCAGACCTTGATACACGCTTAATTTCAAGATGTGGGGATCTATAAACTATTAACAGAAATGTATTTGTTTCAGTTTCCGCCTGACACTAAATATTTAAAGGAGACAATCGACACACCTCAAGAGCACAATGTAGATTATCTGGGATGCATAATATTTCACAGTACATGACACTTTAAAATGCAGCACTCTCAGCACCTCTAATGGCCCACACTACCCCGTAAAAATCAACTCTATGGTCAAGTGACAATGCAGTTGTATACTGGTCTGGAGGACCATGCTATTTGAGTTAGTGCAGTGTTTCTCAACCAGGGAGCTGCTGACCCCTTGTGGTCCTTGGCATACATAACAGGGGGTCTGTTGGATTATTTCTAAAATTATTGAAAATATGTGGTATGTTTGTTAAATATTTCAGAGTACATGCAGATTCAATACACATTTAGGCCCATTACATTTAAGAAAAGCCGCGGACTTACTGTTTTTTAATTGAACCTTTGCTTGCTCATTCTTTAGTACCCTCGATCAATTTTCAGCATGTCATTATTAGTGCAAGGTTTATAATGAAATTCAAATGAAGCATAATGTTAGCAAATAAATGTGTGAATGTTTTACGATTTACCCCATGCTGCAAAAACTTCAATTTCAGGTTTAGAACTTTGGTTGGTTTTGAGTTAAGGGGTCCTAGACAAATCAGGGTGTGAAAAGTTTTGCAGGTTCTTGAAAGTTTGGAAGTGGTGTCCTTATGTATTTCTGTCTGAGCACCTCTGAGAGGCCCCTTAGAGGTTATAATGGAACTGTTGTATGTACTTTCTTTTTGGATTTCTCCATATTAATGCTCATGGTTTTGGAATGGGATGTCCTACAGGCTCATATAGATGTGATGGTCAATGCTGGTAAATGCACGTGTTCTATGAGCATACATTCATAAACACTTTTGTCACTGGAGAAAGTGTACTGCATAGTTGCTGGCACACACCATCATAGTGTTTTGGATAATTGGTAGGACTATAGAACTGCGTCACATTCATATCGGCATATAAAGTTTATTGCTTTTATTCCTTTTATTCAAGGAATAAAGCTTTTTATGTATTACACTCTTTGTTTACCACAAATGACCATTTTTGTAATCTTTGGAGGTGACAAGAATCATGGGGTAGTAATGTACAGTGCAGTATTCCTATGGTTCCACAGACCCCCTCCAAAACCTTGGGCATCTCTGTGCTTTCCGGTTTTCAAATATGATTCCGAATATACTCAAATTTCTGATTGGCTAGGAGAAGATAAGGATTCTAGGTACTGTAATATTCATAATTGCAGCATAGGAGATTATCTTAATCCACCAAACTTTACTTTTGGACTATACATTCTGGTAGGTAGCATTTTCCTGGCATCCACCAAACCCAAATTCATCCATCAGACTTGAATATAATGAAGCATGATTCATCACTCAAGAGAATATGTCCAGTGGCAGTGC
This sequence comes from Ictalurus punctatus, assembly GCF_001660625.3. Taxonomy (NCBI): domain Eukaryota; kingdom Metazoa; phylum Chordata; class Actinopteri; order Siluriformes; family Ictaluridae; genus Ictalurus; species Ictalurus punctatus. The sequence continues at coordinate 26,379,979 of NC_030422.2, forward strand.
TTTACACCACTCCACCTGACACAGTGACCTTAGGCTTGTGTGCCGCTGCTCAGCCATGAAAGCCCATTTCATTAAGCTCCCGATGCACAGTTCTTGTGCTGATGTTGCTTCCAGCGTCAATATGGAACTCTGTAGTGAGGGATGAAACAGACGATACACACTCTACACAATTTAGGGTGCATTAGGTGGCCTAGGTCTGTGAATTTGTGTGGTCTACTGCTTCATTGCTGAGCTGTTGTTGCTCCTATATGCTACTATTTTACAACAATACCACTTACAGTTGACATTTCCACTGAGAAATTTCAACTGACTTGTGGAAAAGGTGGCATCCTACGACAGTGCCATGTTTAAAGTCACTGAACTCTTCAGTATGAACGACTACTCACATTGTTTGTCTATGGAGTTTGCATGTCTGTTAGCATCTGTCTGCACCTGTTAGCAATGTGTGTGGCTAGAATTTTAAAACTCACTGATTAGAAGGGATATCCAAATACGTTTGGCCATGTAGTGTTAATCGTGCAGGATTAATATTTATAAAACATTATGTGGAAAAACATGAATTTCATCATGAAGACACATGTTGCAAACAAACTGTGTAGGAAAAGGCGTATAACTGTAGCTTATGCAATATGTGTTGAATGTAAATGCTTACTTAAACCCAAAGTTCACAGAATTTCTGTGTGATAGTTTCTAATAAAGGAGAGACAGAGGACTTCTGTATAGCACCCACAGGAAACCATGACTCAGAGTTCAGTGATCCAGACACAGTTACAGTAGGAGGTGTGTTATGCTTTCTACTTTTGCACTACGTCTTTAAAGTTGAAGAAATTTTGATGTTTAGACATACTACATATATGCTGAGATAATCTGCATAAACATTTTTGTTATCTTTGTTAGTGAGACAAACATCTGCAGTGAGTGACACACAGTCATCAAAATACTCACAGAATAATGATGCTGTTACACCGACTATAGCAGGTTACTGTATTTTAATCACATGGTGTCTATTCCATTAACAGTTAAAAGTGTAGACATGTATGTTGTCTTTGTGACAGAGGACTCAGCTTAATGGTGAAACATAGGGACGGGGATAGAGATTTATGAATGGAGGGCTAAGCCTCTTTTAGAGGGGTCTGGGCATCCCAATTCCCAACTCACCCCCCACCCGCCAAAAATGTGTTTTTGCCACCAAAACATCTTTCTAGTGATGTATATTTTAGAGTAACAATGAGTTTAAAATCTATAGATATAAGGTTATCTTTGGTCATGGTGTATGTGACTTACTTAACTTATATCAAAATAAAGAAATTAAAATCCACTTTGCCCCATCTATCCAACACCAACAAAATGCAAGAATGGCGGTACTATGTAGCCAAAATCCTTTTTGGATTTTTATTTATTTATTTATTTATTTATTTATTTAGAGAGAGTGAGTGAGTGAGTGAGACGGCAATCAACTCCACACTACTGCACACTGTATTTGTACAAAATAGTCCTATCTGTCATGTATGCCAGAGAAGGAACTCTGAAGTACAGTTCCCAGCAGCCACTACACCTCACTGCATCACAGTCACATGACCACCTGCACCTGAATCACATTAATGAGCACTCTTGTGTGTGTGTGTGTGTGTGTGTGTGTGTGTGTGTGTGTGTGTGTGTGTGTGTATATAGCAACAGTTTGCACTGCACTCCTTGTCTTATGTTTGTCTGTCTTTATCATGTTATGCTCTCACTGTTTTTTGTTTCTTTATTCTTGTACCTTGCCACAAGTTCCATTGTTCTTGTTTTGAAATTCATCAAACGTAAATCTGCACTTCCATCCGTCCCCACCTTGAAATCGTGACACTAGCGAGCATGGCTGTATCCACCATTGAGGTCACCAAGGTCCTGACCTCTGAATTTTTTCCCGTAGAGTATATTAAAAGTCATACAATGATGGCCTAATATTAACTCTTTGGTGCAGCAAAGATCGTACAATGCAAAGATAACAGACCTTCTCGGGTAAACTCTGTCTGAGTTACCTCAGACTGCTTGCTTGAGTTGAAAATTAAATCGGCTAGGGGCGAGCTTTGCGCTCCACAAACCTAGCAGGGAAGGCACCTTAAACTGCCGAAATGTTATGAGGTGACTAGAGAATATTACTAGTCATCTGCTTGTAGTTCATTGCCATGATTCATCCCCACCCAGTCAGACATCATCTGATAAATAGCTCCTGTGCACAGTCACGCTTCTTTAAACAGTGGCCATCCATCATGAGTGAATTAACTAGGCTAGCTGCCAGCTAACATTAACTCCATCCATCCAGTGATGGACTGATAATGATATGCTTTTCTTTCATATCAGTTTGTGTAGGATTGAAATGCATGTTAAATTGATGAGGTACCAACATATATTTTTATTTTCATTGCAAGATTATCCTAGCAGAGGTTGGTAAAATTTGCAAATAAATATCAATTTACCCTTTGTTTACTTTCTTTACTGACACAGACAAAAATGAAAAGACTGTGAGAGAAAAAGAAAAAGAAGATGATGAAGATGAGAGAAGAAGATCAGCTACTACCCACTGTGCACAGAATATGATTAGCATTATTAGTTACTGTACTGTTTAACACAAAAATCTGACCTGAACTCATTCAAACAATGTAGGCCTAATAACCACAGAGATGTATGTTCTTTTGGAATTACAGTGAAGCCTATAGGTTCAGTTTACTTTCATAAAGTCGAATAATAATAAATGTCATGAAGAGTTTGGCTTGCTTTTAATGGATTTAAAAAAATACAAGATTATTCCACTTTCTTTTGTTATTTTGAATGATGTCCATGACTTTTCCATGAGCTGTATGCCATAATCATCAAGATTAAAACAACAACAACAAAAAAGGCTTGAAATATTTAATTTTGTGTGTAATGAATCTAGAATGTATGAAAGTTCAAATTTTTCTTATTAAATTATGGGAAAAACATGAACTTTTCCATGATATTAAATTTTTTTGAGATGCACTTTTATATATTTATATATTATTTTACATTCCTACGATACAATAAAAAGCAATAAAAAATAATAATAACAGATGTATAGGCCTAGTTATTGCTTAACAGAGGCACAGGTTTAAGGGGAAAAGGTACAAGCAAAGTAAAAGGAAAAAAAAAAAACTTCTGCAACCTTCAACATGTTTTATTCAAGCTGGAGAGAGATATAAGATGCGTTTAAACGGACAACAATAATCCACTCTTAACCCGATAAAGACCATACTTTGATTAAGAAACTACCATGTAAACAGCAATTTTTACTTACCTTAATCTAATTAAGGTCATACTCGAATTAAGACAGGTGGAGTACTCCTGTTTTAGTCGCATTACGGACGAGTATTACAGACATGTAAACACCTTAATCACATTATGAACGTCGTGTGAGAGTTTTCACCGCATTTTGCGACAGGACACGATCACACACGGCAGTTTTACATTTTACGGCGAAGAAGAGAATTCGGCTGCGTCCCAAACCGCATACTTTCCTACTATAGGCCTGTAGTGGGGAAAAATACATGTATCTCGGCTACTATATAGACGGTAAGTACGCGGTTTGAGACGCAGCCCACGGCTTCAAGCAGTTGTCTATAAGCACCTATAGCATGACGAATAATTAACTGCACTTAAAGCGTTCGTACAAAAAATTAAATAAAAACACCCAAAATTGTATACGGTACCATAACGAAGACGAATTGTCTGTTGACATGTGAAATTCTGGAGGGACGTCGGACGGCGTGTTGCGGTGACGTAATGACGCGGGCTGTTAATTTAATTATGCTCTATAACATGTAAAACGGGAACATGACAGGAGTATTCTAAAAGCGACTCACGTAAACACCTTAATCACAATATTATCTTAATCAGAGTAAGGTCAATAATTAGATTACTGCTGTCCATGTAAACGTAGTCAGTGTGCATGACTTAGCAGGACTGGGGTGAGCTGAGCTGGAAAAGACAAAGGGGCTTGATACTAGCCTTGATTGGGTGAAATTAAAGTATGTACACCTCCTTTAACAAGCTGCTCAGAAGCTGTGAAAGGGGCTTGTGCATTTACCAGCAATGTCTGTCCCTTCCTGAGATGTTACATCACCTTAATACCCCTTGCTCTGCCATCCTGTACTTACCTCTTTTCCCACCTCACATCCAAGCACAGTTTCAAGAAAACATTTGTGATCCTTTAAAACTTACCCGGAGTACTGCTGTGAATTATTAATGAAAGACTTAAACTAAGAGTTATTTGTGTTATTAGTTTAGACGGAATGAATGTATTATGATCTGAATAAAAATCTGATCTCATTTTATGAATAATTAATGCAAAAATCCAGGTGATTTCAAAGTGTTCAAAACAGTGAATGCTGAATTCTATGTGAGCATTCTGCACATGTGTCTTCGGGTCACAATGCAACCCACAAATCACAGTTAATATCGAGTATTTTAAAATAATTGTGAGGTTTGAAGGTGGGTGGGATGGATATCAAACCATTTTGAAGTGGATAAGGGTGTTGATTTAGTGAGGCCACTAATATTTCCAAGATGAGAAAATGAGTAAAGATATACATCAGTTTTACTGATATATGATGTGTGCATTTCAGAGCACCCTTGTTCTTGAATGTTTGGCAAATATGAAATGGTGAGCAACCTTACTGTGGTCACAAACTCTTCTTCTTGCTGACCAACCTCACTAATACTCCTGTGATCCAAAATACAGTATAATATTGAATTCAAAGCGATCAAAACATTTTGTAAATGTATGCCCCATGACTATTTAAGTTAATAGACAGTTGTAGGCTTTCCTGCTGTAGTGGCCAGTGTGCTGTTCTTTACAGGCAACAATATGTTTCTTTTAATTTATGATATAGAAGTAAACTTTAGTGTCCAGTATGTTCTGCCAGACAAACGTTTTGAGAAGGTCAGAGGCCCCATTTATAAGGAGTGCTTACACTCAAAAATGGGTCTGGAATGTGCGTACACAAGCAAATATTCAGATTTATAAAGAAATACTTGGCAGGAAATTGGGTGTATATTTATGGAAGCTTTGACTCATATGCAACAATTTAGAGACTGAGAATGGATGGGATCCTGTGGATATGTAGGGATATTACACAGCTACATGTGCAAATCACAGCTCTCGGGCGTAACACTACATATCAAGTTATGCAGCTCATTCATAACTGCATACAGGCTACTTGGTCATCAGAAACATTAAATCCTAACAATATTGTTTGTTTGTTTGTTTGTTTAGACTAGATAATTAGCTTGTGTAGACTGGTGAATTAGATTGTTTCTATTTATTGACATTTATTATTCCAAATAACTATTTGCTGTTTACCGTTTGTATAATCCCCTCCCTAAATAAAATAGTGAGCATCAAGGTCTTGAATTTGATATGGGCGGTGACAGGAAGCCAGTGGAGGGAGATGAAGAGGGGCGTGACATGGGTCCTTTTGGGCTGTTTGAAGACAAGACATGCTGCTACACTCTGAATCATCTGATGGTGTTTGATGGAGCTGGCTGGGAGGTCTGAGAGTAGTGCGTTGTAGTAGTCCAGTTCTGATATGACAAGACCCTGGACTACTGATCAATTATGGATCGGTATTAATCATGGGTAATTACAAGCTGCAAACAGCTGTGAAGTAATTTCACACATTCACAGCTCCATAAATAATGATGTGTTTGTTATACCAAAATGGTTTAGTTGCCATTATTAGAAGACCATGACATCTAATGAGATCCAAAAAAAGATGAGAAAACAGATGAGTTTTTAGAGAACAAAAAGATGTCCTTGCCAACCATGACTGACTAATGAGTTGATATAGATTTCCAAGAGTCATTCTCTTGCCAATCATTGTCTTGCCATAGGCATAATTAAATTGACAAGTCAAGATTTCTTTACACGTTGGGTCAACAGGCCAACATCAAAGTGCAAATTGCAATATGCAGTTTCCTTAAATGTAATTGGTGCAATTGACTTGCATTCATGTTGCTATAAGGGCGCCTAGTGAGAATTAATCTGCTATTGTCACTGAAAATAAATATTATTTTAACAGTAATTTTAATTCCCTAACCCACACAGCACAGAGGAGGGATGCTACAGTGAGACTCTCACGGTCAGTTACCGAACACACCTTTGGCCTTCTTAAACAGCAATGTTTTTCAATGACCGGCACTGTAACTGAATCTCATTACTAAAAATTAACTAAAATGTGCACTCTAGCAAGAAAATCACAGTCTGAACCAAAAAGGAAGTTTTACTTATTATTTAATCAAGTAAAGTATCATTGAGATTAAAAATCTCTTTTTCAAGAGAGACCTGGGAAAGAATTCAGCATACACAGTTTCAACATACAAAACATACAAGCAATTACACAGCAGAGTTAGCATAGCATCATGGCATCTGAAAAACTGTTGACCTAAAAGTTTCTTGAGGTAGAAAAATTACACACATTGTATGGTTTTTTAAATAAGGTTCTAAAATTCTTATTTAAGATGCATATCTACATGATGAACTGCAACAAAATAAGCATAGAGTTAGTGCAATAAATGTACAGATATTTATAATTTGATTATTTTCTATGTTTTTAAACATGTGTAGGGATCTACAAGTATTTTTAAAGACTTTTATTTTGACACCGCATCTGCACGTTCCCACAAGTATAGTTGTCGTGTGATATGAGAGGAAGCTAAACTAAATAAAATGCTGAGCATTACGACCATGGTTGTGATAAAGTTATAAAAGTTAAGTTACACCTGTGGTCTACTCAAGAGTTACACTATGTTTCTGTGATTCAAAGTTGATGTTCTCCAGTACAGCCGGGACACTGAGTGACAAACACGGTTATCTGCACATCATTGTGTTGGACTGAGTGACGATCCTGAGAGCAGTTAGTGAGCGAGAGTATGACTGAAAAGTGTTAGCCAGTAGAGTGGCTTGGTTTGTTTTATTGCCAGAATTTATTTTACTCTTTCAGTGATCAGTATGTGTTATTGCTGAATCAGGGAGACACAGCTGATGCGTTATTAATCACAGGGGAAGATTTTATTTTTGGATAACGTGGGTTTTGTCAGCATTAACCATCATAGGCCCCTACTTGAATTGTAAACATGTCGGATCACACCGTAGCTGTCTGGGCTTCTCCAGGACAATTGCCAAAGGTGTTCATGCCTCAGTGAAGAGACATTACCCCGCCATCCTCTAGACCTCCTCCAGCATCTCATCCCCACGTATCAGAAGAGTAATATTAACTCTTGTTTTCTCAGTGTGTCTGTGTAGATACCTCTGTTCTCTTTTTCCTTTTAAAGGAAGATCCAGGGTTCTGTTTAGAAGAACCAGGATTGATGGGTTTGGATCATACATCTAGAAATCAGGGATATCAAAATCTGCAAATGCATATAAAATATACTTAGAGCTGGACAGAACGCCACAGGCAGGATAGATAAGGAAAAGTTTGTACTTACCCATGGCTCGGGGGGGGGGGGGGGGGGAGGCATACACGCTGGTAGGAGATAAGAGGAGGCCTCCCAAGTGTAGTAAATAATAAAGAAAACGGATATTGGCTTTTTATTACTATGACGCTGTTAATGACGTCCGCTGGAAAGAGAAGAGCAGATGCAGGCAAAAGTTTTCACTAAAAAAACTCAAGGGTCCATCAGAAAAGACATAAGAGAAAAAGTGCAAGCTAAGATAAGGGCACATTCCTAAAGGTACATGGATGCTTTAATTGTACACAAGACACTTTGTAAACGATTGTTTCTTGTTGCATGTTTCACTTTGAGTGAGGCGTGTAACCCTGGGCCCAGCTGGGTTCATTTTGTGTCTTGCTGAGTGCTGAACAAACCTGCTTCTTATGAATCCAGTCTCCATGAGTTCTGCTATGTTATTTCTCTAAAAATACAAGTCAGATTAAGTTCATAGTTTAAATTTGTGAGCTATCAGGGCCAGTGCAGGCTGAAGGGGCCCAAAATTTCCTGTATGGGAACTACAGAATGTTACTTAGACCTCCTACTGAGTATGCAGAGATTTCTACTTAGTGTACTGTGTTGATAGATGAGGTAGTGAGGGCGTGGTTGGTGTCTCTTTGTGCCATCAGGAGTCCCGTAACCTGTGAGAGAGAAAAGTGAGTGTGAGACAGCTAGCAGAGCTTGCGAGACATACACAACACACAACCTGACATACACACAGGATGAATTTAAACTTGACTGAGTGAAAGGTGTGAGTCCAGTACAGACCAGTTTCTGCTGAGTGTTTTAATTTTGTTGAAAGTGTTTTGAAAAGTACAGACTGAATAAACATGAGCCTGGAGCTCTGGTTTCAGCACCTGTAGAACCCGGGAAGACCCAGGAGACAGGCACAAAGAAACACACATAAGTAAACTTGGGCTAATCAGATACAGGTGAGAATCATCAACGTCAGCGTTACTTGCTGATTTGACCTGACTCCTCTCCGTCCACAGCCAAAGCTTAACCACGCCCCCGCTGCCACAATATTATTTTAGCAATGTACATTTGTTTGTTTGTTTGTTTGTTTGCTGTGAGATGGCAACAATATCCACTTGTATTGATGTTTAGGCAAAACACAAAGTGTTAAAAAACAGGACCATTTCTAAACCGTCCCAATGTGTCTTCCAGTAAAGATTTTATGTGTAGTTTCCATTTTGTGTTACACTTTTCAAAAATAATCTTTACTCTCTACATCCATAAAAATAAATTGATGTAGAGTAGAGAGAGATTAGAGACCTGCATCATCACACAGCAGTTATTTTCTGACCCTCACTTCAATCTCAGTGAAGCTTTACATTTAATATCCCTATTTTCATTCTCATCATTTTACTAACTGAAAATTGTAAAATAATTTGAAAGTAGTCGTAAGATGTTTAGTGACATCACAGAGAGAGTAATACTGTTCTACTGTAGAAGTGATTAGTGTAGTAAAGTTCACATCCTGAACTTGTGTTTCATTTCTAACAGAAAAACCTAAACCTCAACTCACATCAGACCTTATAGGAGCTGCACTGACAGGAAACTCAGTGATTCTCTCCTGTACACTGAAGTCGCAGTCTAATGGATGGAGGTTTTACTGGATCAAACCCACACAGAGCACTGAGACTGAGACTGAGACTAAAACACAGTACTACTTCATCAGATCAGTTAGTGTCTCTGATGGAGGTCAGTACTGGTGCAGAGCTGGAAGAGGAAACCCAGTCTACTACACAGACTACAGTGATGCACTCTGGGTAAATGTTACTGGTGAGTATGTGACTGCACTGGACAGAACATGTTAACAGTAGAGCTGGTAGTAACACTCAGTAAGTTATATTTACACAGCTACGTACAGAGAACAGATCGCTTTTCCCAGTATCATGCTCGAGTGTGAAAGAGTGAAGAGGAGGAGGTTTAGACTTTTATACTGAACCACTGAGCGTAAAAAAAAAAACCCTGCAGAGTGAGATTAGAAAGTGAGTGTGTGTGAGGAGTTATGAATTGATAATGGCTGTGTGTGTGTGTGTGTGTGTGTGTGTGTGTGTGTGTGTGTGTGTGTGTGTGTGTGTGTGTGTACGTGTGTGTCTTTACTTATAAGAAAGAAAAGTAGTTTTTGTGATTTCATTCTTCAAACAGAAAGCTCCTTCTTTTGGAAAGAAATGCATGTCTGATTGTTTGTGATTTAAGATGCAGCGCAGCACATCATACAGAAAACTTCTCTTTACTCAGCTAATTATTGTCATTGCTAGCATCCTTTATGCTCTAAGCATAGTTTAATCCATTACCTTCCCTATTTCACACTGCAAAACTTTTTTTTTCATATCTTTTCATTTTCTTTTATTATTTTTCAACAAAAAATATTAATATAATATTAAACATATAAATACACATAAATATATTAATATTAATATAATTAACAGGTGAATCTCCTTCAGTGTCTCTGATCATCAATCCCAGCAGAACTCAACACTTTACTGCTGACTCTCTCTCACTGAGCTGTGAGGACCAGAGTGACTCTACTGGATGGACAGTGAGAGGATACACACACAGTGAGACACTGTTTGAGTGTTCATCAGTTTCAGGATCTACATGTAACATCAGCCCCCTCTCTACATCACACACTGGAGTTTACTGGTGTCAGTCTGAATCTGGAAGACGCAGTAATCCTGTCAACATCACAGTGCACAGTGAGTCTTCAATGTTCTCATCAGTAATAGATTAATATACATACCTGGACCTAACATTTACAAAAAAATCAATTCTAAAGTGTTGTAAAGAAATGAACTGATATTCTCTCTGCATCAGTCTGCCTTGGTTAACATAACTGCATAGTTCTACAGTTACATAATCTTAATACATGATGAAAACTTTAATGTATAAACTACGCTCATAGTTAGTTCTTAAGTTACTTCCATGTTCTTTAAGATTGATGATGCTACTTGTGTTGCAGGCAGGATAGCACTATTAGCTACAAAATTTAAACACGTTCTATATATCTAACTGGTTTAATGTGAATTTTACTATTCATAATATTCAATCTATAACTTAACTCCAGTTAATTTATGAATTCGGCATGAGCTTTGAGTGACTTATAATTGTAATAAATAAATAAATAAATAAATAAATAAATAAAATAAGCACTGAACCACAAGTATAGTAAATAAAAAGTTACATGGATTTGCCAACCATATAACAGGTGATTCCCTACAATGCAGTTTTTTGTAGATTTCTAGGCCTATTGATCTGTTTGTCACGTAAGCTCTTTCTTGTAGCTACCATAATTATGACCAAAATTTATGATCCATACCAAGTCCCAGGGAAAATATATACAGATCTGGAGTCAGAACAGACATTTCCACATCTACCATTCACAGACATTTACATATATATCTAACACACGGTCCATCTCTGTACACGGGCAAGAGTCCGAGGGCTTTAGAGTACAGAAACCTAGCAGTATGAAGTAAACTGCAGTATCACTTTATCTAGCTTTATAAATAGAAATAAATGAATGTGGTGACATTATTTGTGAGCTAAAGCTAGCCAGTGAACTGTGTATCCTAGGTAGATATGTAGATCTGGCCAGAAGATATTTATTATTCATAAAACCAAAGAGTAAAGCAACAAACAACATCAATGAACATAAAACCTCTGCACAGCTGTCTCAGACAACTGCTCAGATATTTTATTTAGCTTAGCACGTATTGCTACAGCCAACAACTTACCTGATTTAAAGTGTTCATTACAGACAATGGAGTGTTTTGGAATGGAGTAAAATAAAATATAAATTTTTCATGCTATTGTCACGTCTTCCACAATCTTTTGGTCATAAATATGTCAGTGTGGTCATACAGTAGTGCCACATGAATCAGCTAGATAGAGGTCTGAATGTTAGAAATTTACTTGTATTTTAGACACTATGTGTTTTCAGTGTTGTTTTTCTCTTCTCTACAGATGGTGATGTGATACTGGAGAGTCCTGTCCATCCTGTAACTGAGGGACATCCTCTGACTTTACACTGTTTACATCACAACTCAAAGATCTCAGACTCTGGTGTTGATTTCTATAAAAATGATTCAGTTCTCCAGTCCCAGACTACAGGAGAGATGACCATCAGTACTGTCTCAAAGTCAGATGAAGGTTTCTACCACTGTAAACACCCAAAGAGTGGAGAGTCACCGAAAAGCTGGATTTCAGTCAGAAGTGAGGAAACAATGTCTTCTTACTTGAGTTAGAGTTGTAATAAGATAACATTTCAGTATTCAGTGTTTAAATAAATATATGGGTTATCTTCTTTCTCTAGCTTCAGATTCTGGATCTTCTGGTGTAATTATAGGACTGAGTTTGGCCTTCTTGTTTGTCATCTTAATGATTGTACTGATCCTGCTGCTGCACTTCAAGAAGAAAAAAGGTTTGATGATCAGCTTTTTATGTCCATAGAATAAGGAGGAAAAATTAATTTCATGTTTCACCAAATATACTTATGTGTAAGAGCAATGTTTTAACCTGTATCACTGCTTTACTCTGTTGAGAAGGTGTAGAATATCAGACTCCTTCTACTGTAAATCAGGACACCAATCAGCCTGCAGGTCCGTCTGCAGTAACAATAAACACACCAGATTTTGTTTTTGACATTAGTTAACCTTTTCCTCTAAAGTCGTTATTGTTTCTGTTTAAAAGATGGTGATAACATCTACGAAAATGCTGATATCAGGACCACAGGTAAAGTATATCTAAATTTTTGCTCCTAAATGTGAGATAGATTTGGCAACATAACATTGCAAGAGCTTCTGTTTCTGTAATGACAATTTTATTCTCTTCTAGAAGATTCTGCAGCTGGAAAAAGCAGTATGATCCACTCACAGGATGTCCACAGAAACAAGACACAAAATGGTAAGATACTGCATGAAACTAATGTCAGATCTTTTTAATTGCCTTTAGTGTTTGATGAGAATGTAAAATAACTTCTGAATCATTTTCCTCAATAAATAAATGACCAAGTATAATATTTATGTCTCATTTGTTTAATGGGGTTCTCTTTATCTATCTCTTATTTAGGACTTTTGTGAAAATCTGATGATATTTATGCAGAAATACATATATATATATAAAAAAAATCTAAAGCTTTCACAAACTTTCAATCAACACAGTATATAAACACTTATACTTTCAAAACAACAATGTCTTCCCCTTGCTCAAGGGCCCAACAGTGGCAGCTTGGCAGTGCTTGAGTTTGAACTCATGATCTTCTGAAAAGTAGCCGAGTGAACCACTGAGCTACCACTGCACTAATTGGTTATACATAGTTTATTAATGAGCAGAGCATTTGAAGATGAAAAGTAGAATAAACAATTAATGTATTGCCTCACAATCACACTAAATCAACTGGAAGCAGATTTAGTTCATGTGTGTGCGTGTGTGTGTGTGTGTGTGTGTGTGTGTGTGTGTGTGTGTGTGTGTGTGTGTTTTAAAAAAAGAAAATACAGTAACTAGTTTAGCAATATTAAATAATCCAGTACCACCAGCATTAGGATTACTGCAAGATACAATCTACTGGAATAGAAACCAGAGGTTATGCTTTGCTCAAATGTTTATTAACAAGCCTGCAAAGTTCTGGGAAAAATCTTATAAATAGATAGATTAAAGATTAACATCGAGTGCATCATAGTGAATCATAGAGGTAGTGCCATGGAGAACACCTGTGTGGTAGCTGGTGGAATTAGATTTTAATTTTATTTTATTTGTTATATAGCATCATGTATTCTAGAGTTTGCTTAGTGATTCTGATACAAACATAAAGAATGGTAAAATAAATCTGTGTTTATAATCTTTTATAGATGCTCTTGCTGGACTGAGTGATGTGACTTATGCTGATATTGAACTGAAAAACCAAAAGAAACCAAAGAGAAAACAAGGTGGGACTAAATTCTTTCAATTTATGTATGACCACTGTTTTAGATTTTATTTTACCCTTACACCCTTTAATTATTTGCCAGTTATTCATCTTAAAGCATCGTATTCAATAACTGCTACGAATCATTCAGTAACTAAAATGAAAATAACAGAAGGTAATAGAGTGTAATGTAGTTATGGAAGTTTAAGGGGTTAATAGAATGTGTGTTTTATCTTAGCAAATGCTAAATCAGTGATTGTTTCCCATTAGGAAAGAGCAGTGAGGGAGCTGACACTGTTTATTCAGAACTGAAGCAGAACACAGATAAAGGTAAGATGAGTTTAAAGCGTATACACAATCTCTCCAGATAACAGTATTGCTTCAGCAAACAAGATATTTCTATTACATTTACACGCTTAAAATAACTCTAATAACTCTTAATGCTCTTGTAGAGATTTACAAATGTGCAAACAGATGAAGGCACAGCAGTAGAAATCACCCAGAGAATATGCAAGGATTAATAGCCTGGAAGTCAGAACTGGGACATAATTAAGACATTATTTGACAGTATTTCAATCTTTTCACTATTATCACCATTTTTGTATCACTCAAATCAAAGACTATAGTTATGAATGGACATTGTAACAGGGGTTAAGCAGCAGGTTGCAGCTATATATTTAACCGTGGTGATTTTCCATTCACTGTACATTTTAGCTGCATCTCCATAAATCCATTTAGGGAATAGTGTTCTGTTCATTTTACAACTTCACTTGGCCTCAATATCGCCCCTGTATTTTTCCTTCACAATAAATGCGTTTTAATAAAATTTTATAAAGGGCATTGTTGATGAGGCCATGGACAGTTTCGGGATGAGCTGATTATCAGCTAGACTATAGAACAGAAAACTTCATCTGACATCTTTCAAAATTTGTACCAAAGATTCACTTTGTTGATAAATTCGACAGTTCTGTAGTAAAGCAATATCTTCTACTGTAACCTGTTCTAACAGACCCTCTGGGTGATCTTTGTAGTTTTTCTGGTATGTGGCTCATTTTAATGTCTAAACTAGCTCATTAATTAGCTAGCTAGCTGCTTTATAGCATTAGCAAAATGAAACACCTTGAAGGGGGGATGATGAACAGTCTAGCTAAATTAGCTCACTAGTGAGATGTCGTAATAATGAAGTTTAGATATTAAAATTGCCAAGTGACGTCAGATTTAAATTATTAATTATTAATACTATTATTATATTATTACATTTAGGTGGCTAGGTTAACCAGTCACTCCTCATATAGTGTGTGTGTGTGTGTGTGTGTGTGTGTGTGTGTGTGTGTGTGTATTTTTATATATATATATATATATATATATATATATATATACATTTGATTGTGTTATATTCAGAATCTGGGACAGTTGGACAGGTAACTGTAATTGGTTCAGGACTGTGTTGTAGCGTGTGATTTGTAGAAGTTTTCTACAGGATTGTGACACAAACATGAAGAGTGAGAAAACAAAGCTGTGTCTGTTGTCTGTTTTATAGATGCTGCTGCTGGACCAAGTGATGTGACTTATGCTAATATTGAACTGAAAAACCAAAAGAAACCAAAGAGAAAACAAGGTGGGACTGAATTCTTTCCATTTATGTATGGCCACTGTTTTAGATTTTATTTTACCCTTACACCCTTTAATTATTTGTCAGTTATTCAACCTAAAGCATCGTATTCAGTAACTGCTATGAATCATTCAGTAACTAAAATGAAAATAACAGAAGGTAATAGAGTGTAATGTAGTTATGGAAGTTTAAGGGGTTAATAGAATGGTATGTTTTATCTTAGCGAATGCTAAATCAGTGATTGTTTCCCATTAGGAAAGAGCAGTGAGGGAGCTGACACTGTTTATTCAGAACTGAAGCAGAACACAGATAAAGGTAAGATGAGCTTAAAGCGTATACACAATCTCTCCAGATAACAGTATTGCTTCAGCAAACAGATATTTTTACACTGCTTTTACTACATTTACTCTACATTAAGTAATATGGCAGATGTTTTTGTAGAGATTTTGAAATGTGCAAACAGATGAAGGCACAGCAATACGAATCACACAGAGAATAGGCAAGGATTAATAGCCTGGAAGTCAGAACTGGGACATAAGTACCATAAAGACATGGATTTAAGAAATTACTTGGTAGTATTTCAATAATTCGATGACTGTATTTGGCTGGGCATCATAACAGGGGTTTCAAAATGAAGCAAAAAAGTCCTGTGAGGCCCTCTAGTGGCTGGTTGCAGTGCAATTTAGACCAGTTCTATATTTCTTTAACTTTCAGTTTAATTCTGGTCTAAAAAACTATTTTAGTTTTAAACACATAATCAAAATTGATTTACTGGGCTGGATTACAACCTTGCACTTGAATGTAGTTGGTAATTGATGGGGCAATTATCAACGTATGCACATGAGTACAAAGAAAATCAGTGTTAATGAAAAAAATTGGCAGGAATTTTTACTTCAGTTTGGCCTTCAGAAATATTTACACATAACTATAGTAAATGTTTGATAAATGGCACCCAATAATAGTTATATCATTAATAACTAAATGATATAAAATGTCATTTGTGCGTAGGTCCATAAAGAAAGTCTAGAGTCTCCAATCAAGAATTGTTGAAACAGCTGAAGAACATATTTACATATTTATAGACATATTTTAGGGGGCACATTGTAGTGTCTGGAAAGCTTGTTTTTTGCTTAATACAGAACTAAGCATTGTACCAACTCCTGATATGAATGTTAAAGGAGGAACAGGGAGCAATTTTAAAATTATATTTCCTATCGTTCACAGTGGGTCAGAATTGGCTTTATCCAGGTTAAATTAAGCTTCCAGTTTTCAGTCACTGGATCAGTATAATTTATAAGCTGGCAGTGTGGATTACTAAGTGTTCACTCGTATATTGTAATACTGATCTTAATGACAAATAAAACATGAATAAAAAGTATATATTGTTTCACAGTAAAAACGATTTTTCTTACATATTTCTGTCAACATTTAATTTCTTACTGTATGTGAATTATTTTATTGAAGTTAAGATTCATTCATGTTTTTTGTTTATTTACTTATTTATGCTATTTACCTATTAGTGGAATAATCAGATATTTTGTCTTCACTGCTTTAAACAGTCAATGATGCAGTACTGTCTTCGAGTGAGCGGCTCATGGTCTTTTGGCTCATAGACTGATATTTTGTCTAATTTTATACCTTTAATCTTTTTTAATTTAGTGCCTCTATAATATGTAAAATCATATATATATATATATATATATATATATATATATATATATATATATATATATATATATATATATATATATATTAAATCATTATATAATACTATATATATTTCATCCTAAAAAATGTAAAGTAATAGATGTAAACATTTTGTGTAAGATAATGCACTTTCTTTTGTTTTTCTCTGGTTTATTGATTTCATCCAGCAGGATGTGTTAAATTTTACAGGAACAAAAGAAATATAAGTCTGTATACATGCTGTGTGAAGAGCTTTGAATAAAAATTACTTTTAGCAAAATCGTATTATGGAATTTGTATGATTGTGTTTTGCATCTTTCATTATTCTGTTCTCATTTATTATTATTATTATTATTATTATTATTATTATTATTATTATTATTATTATTACTACTACTACTACTACTATTAAGTATTATATTCCAAACTATATATTTAGTATATATTAGTGGTGAATATTATAATATTTTGTCTGACCTCCATGATTTTTAAGAACACCAACTCTTCTGGACATGGAATGAACAAGTTGGTGACATACTGCCACGTCTATCTTTCTCCATTCTTGGAGAATGAGCTCTTTCAGAGCCTGGATGCTGGACAGAGAATGATGCTTGACCTGTCTTTTCAGAGCTCCTCATAGGTGTTCTACTGGGATGAGGTCTGGTGACAAACTTGGCCACTGAATCACTTTCACCCTGTTGTTCCTCAGAAATGCAGCAGTGGCCTTGGATGTATGTTTTGGGTCATTATCATGTTGAAAGAGTGCACGGTGACCCAGAGTGCAGAGAGATGGTAGCATCTTCTCTTTCAGTATTTTGCAGTATATCTGTGAATTCATGATGCCACCAATGAAGTGCAATTCCCTGACACCTGCAGCACTGATACAACCCCACTGAAGAACACTGTCACTGCCATGCATTACTGTGGGTACCATGCATTTTTCATTGCACTCTTCCCCCTTGTGACACCATACAGTTTGGATGCCATCAGTTCCAAAAAGATTTACCTTTGTCTCATCAGACTAAAGTACGGAGTCCCAATATTCTTCACCTTTGTCAACATGGGCCCTAGCAAATGCTAAATGGGCTTTTGTATGCATGGGCTTTAGCAGTGGCTTCCTTTGTGGATGACACCCTTGCATGCCACTCCTGTGCAGCATACGTCGTATCGTTTCACATGAAACAGTCACCCCAGTTTGGCTTTCTACAGCTTTAGCTAACTGTGATGAACTTGCATGGTGATTTGCCTCAACTCTTCTTAGGACAAAATGCTCATCTGGAGGTGTTAATTTCCATGGACGGCCTGGACGTCTCAGAATGCTTGCTACAAGTCCATATTTTTTTTAAAATCTTTGAATAACTTTCACTACTGTATTCCAACTAATTAGCAATGCTTTAGTAATTTTATTGTAGCCCTGACCTTTTTGTGTAAAGAAATTACTCCAGACTTGTGACATTTCTCTTTCATGTGGTGCCATAATTATCAGGCTTGAACGGGAGGAGATTTTATAGGTTAAATACCACCCTTAATTGTCAGTTATCTTGCAGCCACCTGTGTAATGATTGATTTGACTTGTCTGTTATTTCATTGGGGTGTACTTATTTTCGCACCATTTTCTTAAATCACTTTGTTAAAAAAAATTCTGTTTTGTTTGTTTGTACTGACAAACTTCATTTACAACCAATAAACCAGAGCTGCTGGAATATTTTATTGTATAGAGTCCCATAGAAAGTATTAATTACAAAGAGAGTCAGATGATATTCTGACACATCTGTTGGGGTGTACTTATTTATACAGAGCACTGTATGTGTGTATGAGGATAAAGCAGTAGCACAGTCCCAAGTGTACACCCGAGGAAAAGGCTACCAACTGTGTGTGTGTGTGTGTGTGTGTGTGTGTGTGTGTGTGTGTGTGTGTGTGTGTGTGTGTGTGTGTGTGTGTGTGTGTGTGTGTGTGTGTGTGTGTGTGTGTGTGTGCATGGTATTATGTAGCTGTGTTGTCCTGGCCGGTGGCAGAGTGCTCTGTCACACTGAGGTTTAATCAGTGCTGGTTGGCTGTATGTAAAATGTCTGTTCACTTTAAATGAAGGTCTGGAAGTCAAAAGGTCTGTTTTGTATCAAGTGGACATTTTACACAATGGGGCAAAAAGAGACAGTGAAAAGTGATAAATAATAATAATGATAATGAACATTCTCAAAGTTTTATTTTACCTTCAGCTTCTAATGTTCCCATTACAAATATTGCAATACCCAATATCCATGTTTTCAAAAGCCAATCAGAAATTCGGGTAAGCTTTGAAATGTTTGAAATGCAGAAAGCACAGAGATGGCCAAAGTTTTTGGGACGATCTCTGGAGCCAGTGAAACACTGTACTCTCACATAAATACAATACCCAATCAGAAAAGCAGGAGTTTGTGCTGCTGTGCTTTTGTTTATGATTTACTCTTGTTTTGTGCCTGCTTTTTTATTATTATTATTATTATTATTATTATTATTATTATTATTATTATTATTATTATTATTGATCTGCTTACTGTGATGTTGCCTTCCTGTATGTTGACCTCTGCTTGGAATTATGAAAAATATTATCCTTTAACAAAGGACACCCTGAGTTTAGTCTCTTGTGTCCTGTTTCATTAGAAACAGACAGATAACACACACAGACAGCAACATTCCATCAGTCTGTGACTGAAACAATATATTTGCTCCCTAAGAGAAGTGTAAAAATTCATATGTCCCATTCAAGGCATTTTTCTATCAGCTCTAAAAGTAAAACTGATGATCTGCTCAAACCTTCAGCTAAAAATAAAAAACATAACAGCACACCAAGAGTTTCCTGACTGCTTACAGTATGCTGATCAGTTGCTGTTATTCGTGTCAGCAAAATGAAGACATAAAGACTTTTTAGCCTCATTTACAGAAACAACATCATCTCTCTCTCTCTCTCTCTCTCTCTCTCTCTCTCTCTCTCTCTCTCTCTGAAGTCTGATTGGTGTTTAAGAACACAGGAAGTGTCGGGGCTTTAACACAGACACTTCTCATTCCATCAGTCATCAGTGTGACAGGATGGAGCTCCGTCCACTCTGTGTGTTTCTCTGTGAGTAAATGTTCTCTGTGTGTCTTCATTACAGTGATTGGTAGTGAATTAAGCTTTGAATGAATGGCTGAGAGTCCTGTAATCAGGTTCTGTGTGATTATTTGATTAGTCTGTAGTTAAGGTTTGACACTGAATTTAGCGTGAACTGTGCATTCTGCTTTGTTGTGGTGTGTTTACATTCGACCCAATTTATTTTAGGAGTAAAATATTAAATATTCATTAAACAAACACTGTTTTTAGCAATTGCATCCTGGTGTCTCTCACGTGTGTAGAACATTAAAGCTGCTGTTATGCATTGGCAGTCAGTATTTGTTTAATATGTTACCTTTTAAATTTGTTTGGAGATAGTTTTTGTACTCTATCATCTGTAAAGTGGAGAAAGTTGCTCGTGTAGATATAGTATAAAATGCTGCAGGGCTTAGCATTTAGCAGGAGACTGTGCAAAGCAGACAGAAAATTATGTGACAGTTTCTAAATGAGAGACATTTATATTAATAGAGACATGGCACTGTGTTCAACAACAGAACAGAACAGAAGCTGCTTTGAATAAATCTATTTGTGGATTTAATATCATTATAACATATAGAGTGTGAAATTAATATAGTATAAGTTTTTTGGCAACATGACAACATTTTTTGCCTCTACATTTCTTGTAAATTTAAGTGTGAAGAAAAAAAAAACAGAAACTTGTAAAGTTGAACAACTGTTTATAGCAGCTATAACACAAGTAATAACAAGAACTAACTTGGGGTTTCCCTTCAGTCTCCTCGTCAGGAGGTGAAATATCTGGTGATTGACTTGGCCTGTATGAAACCTTCCACTTTCCCCCTGATAAAGTCCTTTGTTGAGTTGGTGTGTTTTAGATCATTGTGTGAGCAGTGTGTTTTAGATCATTGTCTTGCTCATGATAACGTTCTTCCTGAATAATTTGGATGTATTTCTTTGTAGATTGGAAGACAAAATGTTCCTGTAAACTTCCTGTAATTCATTTTGCTTCTACCATCATGAGTTCCATCATCAATAAAGATTAGTGAGCCTGTTCCAGAAGGAGCCATGAAAGCCCAAGCCATGACACTACCTCCACCATGTTTCACAGATGAGCATGTTTTGGATCATGAGCAGGTCCTTTCTTTCTCCACACTTCAGCCTTTCCATCAGTTTGGTAGAGGTTAATCTTGGTTCAAGAAATTTTGTGGCCCATCCCTGTATTTCTTTGCGAATTCCAATGTGGCTTTTTGATTCTTAATGTTCACGAGTGGTTTGCATCTTGTGGTATGGCTGCTATATTTCTGTCTTTGAAGTCTTCATCGAACAGTGGTTGTGATACATTCACCCCTGACCTACGGAGGTTGTTGGTGATGTCCCTGACTGTTGTATGAAGTCAGCATTTGAGTCAGCATTTTTATTTATATGATAGAACATTTTCTGTGAACACTGGAAACTATCCTTCTTTTAAGTTTAGGTTATCCTAAAACATGGTCTCCCTCTGGTTTCTATTCTGGGTCCTATTCTGTTTTTGCTATACATGCATGCTGTTGCTCTATCTGCCATCATCATGGCATTTCTTATCACAGGCATGCAGATGATACACAGTTATATCTTTCTTTTTGGGAACGATCAGTCTCTAAAGTCCCTTATGCACTGTTTAGAAGATGTTACAAATTGGCTGACTGACAGAGACACGCTGGGGCTCTGTCAGAGTGACCATCTGGTTTTTGGTCACCTCCCAGACTAAGGTCCTTCTCCCCTTATTGCTCAGTTTGGCCGGGCGGCCAGCTCTAGGAAGAGTCCTGCTTTCTTAAAGTAAATGAAAGAAAGTTGGAGATTATTATATTTGGTCTACCAAAACACACAGAGAAGATAACCAGTATTCTTGCTCTTTTAGCAATAGCTGAGAAAGTGAGAAATATTGGTGTCATAATTGACTCAACCCTTAGCTTTGATAAACAGATCAATTCTGTTGTTAAAGGCAGTTTTCTTCAGCTTAGGATGATTTCAAAGCTAAAACCTTTTCTTAGTTTTTAAAAATGTAGAGATAATTATGCATGATTTTATTACATCTAGATTGGACTACTGCAACTCACTCTATGCATGTCTCTGTCAGTGGAAACTGTCCTGCCTACAACTTGTGCAGAAATCTGCAGACAAATCTGGCAACAACAAAAAAAGGGAAGCATATTTCTCCTGTGTTATCATCTCTTCACTGGCTGCCTTTTCAGTTCAGGACTGATTTTAAGATTTTATTATTTGTTTTGAAAGCAGTACATAACTTGGCTCTACATTATATTACATATCTCCAAATGCCCCTCAGTCTAAGCAAAAGTCAAAGGGCATTCTCTGTACTTGCTCCTAAATTATGGAATAATTTCCCACTTTATATTCGCTTGGCCCCATCAGTGGAGATTTTTAAGTCTAAGCTGAAAACACATCTTTATTCATTGGCATTTGAATCAGGGGAACTCTGAGTACTTGAGATATTTGTTCTGATATTGATCACACTTTGTATATGCAGTTCTTGTTGGAGTTTGTATTGCTGTTGATGTGTGTGTGTGTGTGTGTGTGTGTGTGTGTGTGTGTGTGTGTGTGTGTGTGTGTGTGTGTGTGTGTGTGTTTGTGTTTGTCATTTTACTGTTTTTCAATTTCCTGGTTGTGAAGCACTTTGGTCAACTCTGTTGTTTTCATATGTGCTTTATAAATCAGTTGACTTGAGTTGTTTTTTGGGTTTCTCACAATATTTCTATCAGCTGTTGTTGTTTTTTTTTCCCTTCTCTGACCCATTTGGTGTCTGTTGTTCAGTACACCAGGGGTTCTTTGTTTTCTATTCAATTTCATTTGTTCTATTGGCTATGCCCAATGTTTGTGCAATGCCTCTGGTTGATTTTCCCTCTTTTCTCAGCGTCAAAATGGCTTGCATTTCTCCCATAGGCAGCTCTCTGATCTTCATGATGGCCTATCCTTTTTAACAACAAATGCAGTCTTCACAGGTGAAATTGAAGGCTAAAACCATAGTAAATGTTCAGAGCTACAGGATTTATTGTTTAAAAAATCAGCCAAACAAGACACAACTGAGAAACAAGAAACACCTGTCAGTCACGTGTTCCAATATTTTTTTGCTTGCCTACAAATTAGGTGGTCTGATACAAAATGTGCTGTGTTCTGTGTTGTTTTATAAATACCAGGAAATAAAAGCTGAAATTTTGAACACTCTTCTTATATTCCTCTTTTGATCTCAAACCCAAATATCTTCAGTCTACAGCAAAAACAATTGAATTGGCCTTGCTGTTCCAATAGTTTGAGAGGGGAATGTAGTTCATTAATAAACTGAAACTTTGTAATTGGTGGTAAATGACTGTGGTATAAAAGGATTCAAACACTCCAGAACAGGAAGTAATTGGAAAATCATCTACTTTGGGATGGTAAGAGTAAACCTGCTTCTCACTGGGCCACATCACACCACCCTGTTGTTCATTAATTTCCTATAACAGCACACCCCCAAGTGTTTTATCTTTTAATTAACTTGTCATTTCTGTTTCCCTCTGAACCTTTAGTGCTGGCTGGACTCATCCACTGTACACAAACAGGTGATTTATGTACATTTCATTTATTGGAGTTTTTATTAGATTTTTTATTTGCTTTAATATGCATGTAAAAGGCACTCTGCTCATTTTATAGATGACTGAGTCAAGTGGTTGAAATTTGTAAACAAACCCTCCACCAAGAATGTCTTTCATCTTTTCTCTTCATGCTTTCTACCTCTGTCAAACTCTGTAATTAAAACAAAAATGCTCAGAAACATCAACATGCTCGAGTGGAGACCTGCCTGAGTGTCAATGAGTGAAGAGGACGAGGGTCGAACTTTTATACTGAACCACTGAGTGTAAAGCCCGGTTCACACTGCACAGACAGACACCTGTGTGTTAACTCTGTCAGCAGTGGTGGCTCAACGATTAAGTCTCTGGGTTATTGATCAGAAGGTTTGGGGTTTAAGTCCCAGCACTGCAAAGCTGCTACTGTTGGGTCCTTGAACAAGCCCTTTAAGCCTTTCTGCTACAGGGGTTCCGTATCATGGTTGACCCTGCTAGCTGACCCCAACCTCCTAACAAGCTGGTGAAAAAATTATTTCCCTGTGTTGAAATGTATATGTGACAAATTATGAGTTTGCCAGTTGTTTAAAGTCTGAGCATTCTGGAATGATTTTCCAACAAACTCTGACGTAATCTGAACTGGGCACGAACCATTGCCATGACGATACAGGAAGTGTCCCTGCAAACACCATAGAAACAAAAGCCTGCGTGCTAGGTGCACATACTTCTAAATAAACTGTTTCCATGAATTTGTTCTTGCATGTGAGAGTTAGTTGCTTAAATTTTTAAAAAATTGAACAAAAAAGTTGGATTTATCATAAAACTTGCCTCAGGTGTTATCACTGTTTGCAGGACTACCAGACTGATAAAGTATAAAACTGGCTATCTAACGGGAGACTAGGCTAGTTTGGTGTCATTAGCCAAGCTAAGCTAGCTAAGCTAACTAAGCTATCAGTGTATGGGTTTAGCTGCTACAGTGCCATGCAAAATATGTTATCTGTCCTTATGCTCTGCTCATATCATGTTCATGTAACTTGGAACTCATATAGACATTTACACACCTTGTTTTCCTGCTCAGCATCAGAGGATGTATTGGTGTAAATCAGTTTTTCCCCCTCACACTGACTGTGAGCTAGTGTTTGGCAGAATTGAGAGCTGTCAGCCAATAAGACATGGGTATTTCCACATATTTTGGTTTTGCCCTCGTTCACTGGAGATAAAATCCAACACTCCCTTCACTGAAGATACAAAATTACAACACTGAAGTCTTTTTTTTTTATTGACATTCAGTTACGTAGTGACAAACTGCTCCAAGTGGAGAATTATTGGGGGCTAAAGAAAAAGTCTCTGGGTTAACAGCAGTCCTGGACAAACAGAGCAAAATTTTGAAAGCTTTGCACATTCTCTGTCTGCTCTTCTTTGTACAAATGTGAATAAGCACCCTGTCTCTCACATCACAACCACGTCTTCACCCACAATCTCTTTCATTGCACTCTTCATCTTTTCAGGTGAAAGAACAACAGGTAAAGACATGAGAAATGGTAAAATTTAGATTTTGGTAAAAGGATCATCCATTTTGAAACCAGTCTGACTGCCCATAAAAAAAGTTTCTTGGTGTATGTTGGGGCAGTGTGAACATGACCGTCATGTTTCCCAACATTCTAAATCCAACGGCCGGCTTTTAAAAGATGGTGATTGTCGGCATCTGTCTGTGCAGTGTGACCCACGCTTAAGAGGCTGTAGAATCTGAAAGAATGAGAGGGATTAATAACAGGGGTGTGTGTGTGTGTGTGTGTGTGTGTGTGTGTGTGTGTGTGTGTGTGTGTGTGTGTGTGTGTGTGTGTGTAGACATGCAGTGATGAGTAAGGATTTGTAAATCAGAATTATTGTATTCTAGCATTCTTTTTTCTTTTTTCTTTTATTAAATAGACCTGTTAAAACTGTGATTAAATTATACTCAGTCAGTTATCTCTAGTATTATTGTGTATCTTTTACCTTTAGTTTCTTGTTCCCTTGCTGTCACTCAGTGTTCCTAAAGATGAATATTCAGGAAAACAGGACAGCAAACACACTGTAACTCAGACATGAATCAGTAGTGAAGAAGATCTAAATGATCAGAACAGTAACTTGATTAATTTTAGGTTTGAGTCAGTTTTCCTAACTGTGATCTACATTTACTTCATTAGTAGTGATTGTTAAAATGACTCAGTCCACCTCTGACAGAACTTAATCATTTACATGTGGCAGATATACTGTATTCCATTTTTAAATCTTACTACTCATTTAAATAATGCTCTCGGGAATTAATTCATACATAAATAAGTCGTGATTTTTTAAATAGGGAGTCCTAAACCTGTGGTGATTATAGAGCCTGGTACACAGGTGTTCAGTGGCGAGAAAATGACTCTCAGGTGTGACATACAGAGAGGAGGAGACACTCAGTGGACATACAGCTGGAAGAAGAATGATTACACAGAGAACCTACACCGCATAACACAGCAGTTCAGCATCAGTTCAGTTACAGACTCTGACAGTGGTAATCTTGCAGCTACATGTGGTCCTAATACAAGTACTTCTGTCTTATCAGAATGAAGTAAAAGGAAGTTAGTTAGCATCCAACGTCTAATGTTCTTTACAAAATCCTCAACTTTATTAAGCTGCTGTCTGTCCTCTGGCTTCACTGAAACATACAACTGTGTATCATCAGCATAACAGTGGAAGCTAATTCCATGTTTACGAATAATTTGCTCTAGAGGTAGCATATAAAAAGTAAAAAGCAGTGGCTTAAAGTAAAACAGAACCTTGTGGAACACCAAATTTAACCTTGGTATGCGTGGAAAAGTCTCCATTTACATCTTTGAACTGATAACGATCAGTCAATTAAGACCTGAGCCAGGAGAGGGCTGTTCCCTTAATGCCAACAACATTTTCTAATCTATCAAGGAGAATAGTATGATCTGTAGTGTCAAAAGCTGCACTAAGGTCGAGTAACACAAGCAACGAGACACAACCCTGATCAGAGGCCAGTAGTAGGTCATTTACTACTTTAACTAACGCTGTCTCTGTGCTATGATGAAGTCTAAATCCTGACTGATACATTTCATGAATGTTGTTCCTATACAAGTATGAGCATAGTTGCTGTGCTACAACCTTTTCTAAGATCTTGGAGATGAAGGGGAGATTTGATATAGGTCTATAGCTGGACAGTTGAGAGGGGTCAAGGTCAGGTTTTTTAATCAGGGGTTTAATAATTGCTAATTTAAGTGATTAAGGTACATAGCCAGTGCTAAGGGAAGAATTGATTAATATTTAAAAGTGATTCACATGAATCACATGAAAATGTATCACATGAAAATGAATCTCATGAAAATGAATCACATGTAAATGAATCATACGTAAATGAATCACATGAAAATGTATCACCTGAATATGAATCTCATGAAAATGAATCACATGTAAATGAACCATATGAAAATGAATAAATAAATTAGACAAAAAAAAGTGGTTCAATTACTCCAGGACAAATCTGTTTAAAGGAACATGTAGGTACAGGATCTAGTATGCAAGTTGATGAATTTGCTGAAGAGATTAATGAAGCTAGTTTGGTCTCTCTAAGAAGAGTAAATTATTCATAAAACCCATGAGTAAAACAACAAACAACAGCATTAAACATACAACCCTCTGCTCATCAGATAATTAATTTAGCTCATACATAGCTATAGCCAACAACTTACCTGATAGAAAGTGCTTCTTATAGAGAATGGAGTGTTTTGGAATGGAGTAAAATAAAATATTATTTTTGCCTGCTATTGTCACGTCTTCCACAATCTTTTGGTCATAAATATGGCAGTGTGGTCATACAGTAATGCCACATGAATGCCATATCAATGTCTGAATGTGAGAATTATACCTGTATTTTAGACACTGTGTGTTTTCAGTGTTGTCTTTCTCTTTCCTACAGATGGTGATGTGATCCTGGAGAGTCCTGTCCATCCTGTAACTCAGGGACATCCTCTGACTTTACGCTGTTTACATCACAACTCAAAGATCTCAGACTCTGGTGTTGATTTCTATAAAAACGATTCAATTCTCCAGTCCCAGACTACAGGAAAGATGACCATCAGTACTGTCTCAAAGTCAGATGAAGGTTTCTACCACTGTAAACACCCAGAGAGAGGAGAGTCACCGAAAAGCTGTGTTTCAGTCAGAGGTGAGAAATAATTCGTATATTAATTTAAATAAAACTTTTGCTGTGTTGGAGTCAGTTTTCCATTCTTAAAGCATGTTCGCAATATTTATTATGATTTATTGCTCCTTTACACTTTCTAAGCAACTCTATATTTATTACTGTTTATTTTTTTTATGACTAACCCGTCAGGTGACTGTCATCAACCAGCCTCTCAGCGCATGCGCAACAATATAGCACTGTTCAAAATCCAGCCTGATTTTTATTTATATTTTGCCTTAGATGTTTTTTTTTTTTTTTTATGAATTGTACATTATCAGTAGGAAAGAGCAAATATAACTGTCCTAATGTTCAATTAAATGTGCCAGAGAAACGCCTGTATGTTATTAAATAAAGTAACATATTAAGACATCTGTTCAGACTTAATAGAGGAATATTAGACTCATATATTGGCATGAAGCGTAAATGTATGACCAGTAAATTAATGCTTTATATATGATTAATTATAGTTTATTATTTTGTAAATTATATTATTATTATTTTATTATCCATGGTATTTTTCCCTGCAGTTTCCCTGCAGATGGTGACCATCATTCTGGCAGTGAAATATTACAGAGCTCGAAGTAAGACCTTACAGTGTTCTTCATTAGCCATAAAATTAAACCCTAACATTTAATAAGAGGCTAATTTGAAGTGTTCATGATTGTGTATTTTACAGCTGACCCCGATGAGAACAACAGACCGTACAGAGTGATAGAAGCTGAAGCGTCTGTCTGAGCCTCAGGTTTTTACATTATTTTTATCATCTAGCTTTTAAATAACAGCAGCTCCCAGAGCAACAGAGAACACATTCGTGTATGTGCTCTGTCAGTAAGTACAGTTTTAGTGATGAGTGGCTGTGATGCTATTTACATTTACATTTATTCATTTAGCAGATGCTTTTATCCAAAGCAACTTACAAATGAGGAAATACAAGCAAAGTGACATATCAAGCAAAGAACAATACAAGTACTGCTACTATACAAGATTGACAACTGAGTTCTAGAGAAGCAAAGTGCACAGAGTAGAGGAGTAAGAGCCAGAGTAAGTTTTATTATTTTTATTTTTTATTTTTTTTTAAATAATGTGGGGTAGGCATTTTAGGGGATAGTTAAATGCTCACAGGAGAGGTGGGTCTTTAGCTGTTTTTTGAAAAATTCTGTGATTTCTGTTTTTCTGGGATTTGGGATGAAAGCGTTAATTCTCATCTTGCATGTCTTTTTTTAATGGAGTGATTTCAATTCCTGATATATTTGTAATACTCATATGCATTTATTTGTTTACTGTTTAAGCTTTACTTTGTATTATTGATGATGTTGTTGTTGTTGTTGTAGCTATACGATTTTTAATTTGTTTAAATTGAATGTTAATTTTAAAATGATTATATTTAATTAATTTAGCATTTACTCAGGGATAAATATGCATTGTGGTTTGATACACTGTAATATTTGTAATTAAATGGAGTAATTCTTATTTTGTAATATTTTATGAAGTAAATACCTGTGCAGATAAGTTTTGGAGTGAAGTCTGCTTTTGTTCTGATATGTTTTAATATAAACAGTAAGTCTGCAAAAAAGAAAAAAAAAAAAAAAAGATTTCAGTTTTTAGTAAATATCCAGTGGGGATTATCTAGCAAAAAATCAGGAAACACTTACACATACTAACTCCCAGTTAGGCGTTAAGGAAAATCCCTTTTACTTTTTATTAAGATTTTACCACTGTGACAATAGCTCAGAAAATCTCTTGATGTGTAGTTCATTTAATGCCTAGTCATCTTTCATAAGGCCTAATGACTTAAAATCATTACTAACAATATTACATCAAAATATTATATCATGAGTCTTTGGATATAATTTCAGAAGTCCTAAAGACCTTACAGAAACATTTAATATTATTCTCACATTCAGCTGTATTTACACACAGTCAACCACGTCACATTAATATACAGATTTTGTAACATTTTTTAAAAATTGTAAAACAAGTTCAATCATCATGACATCATTGGCAGGATGTCAGATCAGCTTAGTTCAGCACTTTTGGTACAGAACTACATTTCCCATGAGCCTTAATGAACAATTCCCACTCTGTTCATCACTGTGCTTTAAAATGGCTGTTGTGTTTTTGCTTTTCTCAGCAGTGTGAGTTAAACAGAAAGAGAGAGGGGGTGATAAACTGTTTTTGCACTGCTGATCACATTTCACATTCTCAGTCTAAAGGCTAAAAGATGCACATGCACGTATTGATGCTACTTAACACTTCTATGGGAGGTCCAGATAACCCAGTTAACCTTGTCCAGTTTAGACCGTGTTTTCTGTGTTTTGCCCGCTGTATTTCAAATAAAGACATTGCTCCTGTGCTTACTTCCTGTATATAGTCCTGTTTCGTTACAGAAATGAGGAAATGCTGTCCTTCACATTCTCAGAAAAGCCAAAATTACAACAGCCACTCATGCATGTTCTCACACTGCTAGTTCATGTGACTTGTGCCATCAGCACTCAATGAGATGAACCAATAATGAAAGATGAACATAATGTTAGATGTCATTTTAGCCTCTACAGCATCTTATTTTAACTTATGTCACATTACTTTCTGCCTCAGAAATGCATTTAAACACAGAGCTCAGAATGGAAATAACTTAAAATGTGTTCATATCATCTACCGGCAGTAAGTAGAATTAATCAGAAACCGAAACCCAGTAACATAAAAGCATCAACTTTAGTTTCCTGTTCCTGTGTAAATCAGTTTTTTTTTTTGTCTTGTGCGTGCTTTTTTACATGGATTATGATTATGATTATGAATATTACTATTATTATTATTATTATTATTATTATTATTATTATTATTATGGATCTGCTTACTGTGATGTTGCCTTCCTGTATGTTGACCTCTGCTTTGAATTATGACAAATATTTTTTGTTGTCCTTTAGCAAAGGACACACTGAGTTTACTCACTTGTGTCCTGTCTCATCAGAAACAGACAGATAACACACACAGACAGCAACATTTAGACCATCAGACTGTGAATGAAACATTATATTTGCTCCCTTGAAGAAATTTAAAACAATCAGCTCTAACAGTTAAACTGATGAACTGCTTAAACCTTGCAAAACAAATAAACATAACAGCACACCAAGAGCTTCCTGACTGTTTACATGCTGATCAGTTGCTGTTATTAATGTAAGCAACATGAAGACATGACATTTTAGCCTCATTTATAGAAACAACTCTCTCTCTCTTTCTCTCTCTCCCTCTCTCTCTCTCTCTTTCTCTGAAGTCTGATTGGTGTTTAAGAACACAGGAAGTGTCGAGGCTTTAACACAGACACTTCTCATTCAGTCAGTCATCTGTGTGTTTCTCTGTGAGTAAATGTTCTCTGTGTGTCTTCATTACAGTGATTGGTATTTGATTAGTCTGTAGTTAAGATTTGATACTGAATTTAGCGTGAACTGTGCATTCTGCTTTGTTGTGGTGTGTTCACATTCAACCCTATTTATTTTATGAGTAAAATATTAAATAGTCATTAAACAAACATTGTTTTCAGCAATTGCATCCTGGTGTCTCTCACGTGTGAAGAACATTAAAGCTGATCATTTTAACTGCTGTTACACATTGGTAGTCCGTATTTGTTTAAGATATTACATTTTATACTTTATTCTAAATTTGTTTGGAGATAGTTTCTGTACTCTATCATCTGTAAAGGGCTTAGCATTTAGCAGGAGACTGTGCCAAGCAGACAGGAAATCAAGTGACAGTTTTTGAGAGACATTTATATTAATAGAGACATGGCACTCTGTTCAACAACAGAACAGATGCTGCTTTGAATAAATCTATTTGTGGATTTAAGATCATTATAGCATATAGAGTGTGAAATCATATACTAACAGGTACAGACTGATTTTTATTAATGGAATTTTTATTTAAATTCAGCTCTGAATGACACATTAGTGCAGGCTGTGAAAGAAAGCAGAGGTTTATATTAAAGTTTCACACCCTTCAGTTTTTGTAACTTCAAGTGTGAAAAAAGCAGACACTGATAAAGGGGAGCAACTGGTTATATCTGCTATAAGTGATACGAATTAACTTGTAAAGTTTAAAAGTACAGCATGTAGTTCATTAATAAAATTATTTATTGCTTTTGTTGGTAAATTGTTGAGATATATTGTAAGAGTAATCAAACATGCCAGAACAGGAAGTAATGGGAAAATAAACTACTTTGGGATGGTAAGAGTAAACCTGCTTCTCACTGGGCCACATCATACCACCCTGTTCTTCATTATTTTCCAATAACAGCACACCCCCAAGTGTTTATCCCTGTTTTAAATTGTCCTTTCTGTTTCCCTCTGAACATTTAGTGATGACTGGACTCATCCACTGTACACAAACAGGTGATTAATGTACATTTCATTTATTCATTTACCTTACACTGTTTTGTTCTTTATCTCTAGCATGTTAACATGGTTTATTTAAATAGTTGTAATATAACTGGGTGTTTTTCAGTGAACAGAGAATTACATTTTACTGGTGTAATACCATTAGTTGTGAAATATCTTACTGAATAGGAACAGAAAATTACTTCAAAAGTCATAAATGCAGTGTTCATTCATGTCATTAAAAATGGTGTTGGGTTTGCCAAAAAGCTCTATTTTGGTTTCATCTGACCATAGAACCTGATCCCATTTGAAGTTCCAGTAGTGTCTGGTAAACTGAAGACGCTTGAGTATGTTTTTGGATGAGAGTAGAGGGGTTTTTTTTTCTTTCTTGAAACCCTTCCAAACAACTTGTGGTGATGTAGGTGACTTCAGATTGTAGTTTTGGAGACTTTCTGACCCCAAGATGCAACTAACTTCTGCAATTCTCCAGCTGAGATCCTTGGAGATTTTTTGGCCACTCGAACCATCCTCTTCACAGTGTGTTGTGACGATGTAGACACACATCCAATTCCAGTTTGATTCATAACATTTCCAGTTGACTGGAACTTCTTAATCATTGCCCTGATGGTGGAAATGGACATTTTCAATGCTTGTTCTATTTTCTTATAGCCATGTCCCATTTTGTGAAGCTCAACAACTTTTTGATACACATCGCAGCTATATTCCTTGGTCTTACCTATTGTTATGAATGACTAACAGTATTTGGCCTATGTGTTACCTCATATTTATACCCCTGTGAAAGGGTAAGGGTTGAACTATTTCCTGTTCCTATACATATATTTCTTCCATAAATGGAAGTGAGACCAATCAGACAGGGTTTAGAGGAAAATACATGGAAACACTCATGTCATACATTGACATGCTCTAAAAATTCCTGAAATAACTATGAGTTTCACTTTGTAGTATATTTTGGTAGATTTGATAGGTTTTGAAAGTAACGTGAAAGTAAAGTAATTAGTAATCTGATTACTTTTTGCATGCATTAATCAGTAATGTAATCAGATTACAACTTTAAAGTAGTAATTAATAATCTGTAGTGGATTATTTTTTGAGTAACTTACCCAACACTGTCCATGAAAGCAGAGTATTTTTGTGGGGTTTTTTAAACAAAAGATTAAACAATAAATACAAATTTTCACAGCTTTCTTTGCTCATTTTTACCAAGGGTGCCAATATTAGTGGAGGGCTCTGCATGTATATGAACTGTAATGGGTCCAGGGTGTCAGGTAATGAAGAGGTGATGAAGCCTCTGATCAGCTTTTCAAAGCACTTAATCACAACTGAGGTCAGGGCTACTGGACGATAGTCGTCGAGGCAGGCAGGCTGGGGTTTCTTTGGGCAGGGACAATAATGGACTGTTTGAAGCATGTGGAGATTACCGACTGTGCCAGGGAGATGTTAAATATCTCCATGAACACTGGTGCTAGCTGGTCAGCACACGCTCTAGGGACCTGACCTGAGATGCCATCTGGTCCTGCTGCCTTCCTGGTGTTCACTCTACTGAATGAGTTCTCTCATTCAGTAGAGTATTGTGCTCTAAAACGATGGAAGTATTTCCCTCTCTGACCCTCTCTGTATGCATGCTTCCATTCCTTCTCTTAGGCCTGTTTCACACTGGATGTGTAAGCAGAGCAGAATCAGCATGCATTTAATAGGTTAGAGCATTCACACCGCAGGCCGAGGCGGTGCAGCAGCACATAGCAGGAACAAAGCAGAAGTGCTGCGTCTATTTTGCTGCACTGCTCACGCTGTATTAAAGTGACAGTGCATGCTTCCTCATCAAAATAAATATGGGTTGACATGAAAAATTAGCAGTTTCACCATATAAAAAACATATAAGTCATGTCTACTATGTTTCACAGTCACATATGTGACTTTCAGCAACTGAAAACACTATTGCCAGGAGTTTTTTTTTTCCCCAATCACAAAAGCATGTTTAAATGTTTTAAACTAAACTCATCAAAAAAAGAAACGTCCCTTTTTCAGGAGACTGTGTTTTAAAGATAATTTTGTAAAATCCATATAAGCATTACAGATCTTTATTGAAAAACAATGTTTTTAATGCTTGTTTAATGAACCATAAACAATTATTGCACATGCACCTGTGGAACAGTCCTTAAGACACGAACACTTTACAGGTGGTAGGCAATTAAGGTCACAGTTACAGTAATACTAAAGAGACCTTTCTACTGACTCTGAAAAACACAAGAAGAAAGATGTCTAGGGTTCCTGCTCACCTTCGTGAACATGCCATAGGCCTGCGGCAGGGGGACATGAGGACTGCAGTGTCCAGAGCAATAAACTGCAATATCTGTAATGTAAGATGCCTAAGACGGTGCTACAGGGAGACAGGAAGGACAGCTGATCGTCTTTGCAGTGGAAAATTACATGTAACCGTGTGTCCCCCCAGACATGATCGAGAACTTGCAGATGCCTTGGTGAAAGAGTGGAGGAACATCTCACAGCAAAAACTGACAAATCTGGTGCAGTCCATGAGGATGAGATGCACTGTAGTACTTAAAGAAGCTGTAGGTCACCAGATACTGACTGTTACTTTTAATATTGACCCCCCTTTTGTTCAGGGACTCGTTATTCCATTTCTGTTCATCAAATGTCTGTGAAACAGAGCAGGTGAATGTGAGAGGATGTTTCTTTCTCTTTTTTTTTTTTTGCTGAGCCTTCAAGTCTAGCTTTAGTTGAAGATTACTTTTATCATATAAACTACATATATGCAGAATTTTACATGCTTACATGGTATTTGTGGGACGGGGAACACTATCACATCACAGCAGAATATTGTTCATAAACAAAAGCACGTGATAGGCGTAACAGGGGAAGAATTTTTTTTATTTGAAATGTTTCTGTGGACCTTTTGTTGGCACACATTCTTGTATTTGCAGTACACAAGCTGTGGTTCAACTACACGATACAATAGATGCCAATGTGAAAGCACAATAGAAAGCGTGCTGCTTCAGCTCTGCTCTTGCATCTAGTGTGAAACAGGCATTAGTGATGTTAGCTCTGTTAGCACTACTACCGCTGTTAGCATTGCTAGCTAGTTGCAGCCTCCAAGCGAGCCGAAAAAGTGTTCAGCTCATCTGCCAGACTCAGTGTTCTGGAGGATGGTGTTTTATAGTTGGATGGTTTTATGTTGGTATGTTTATGTGACAGAAAGTAAGTGCACAAGACAGGTCTTAAAAATACCAAAGCTCAATGCCCTAAACGCACATTCAATCCACACTATATATAACACCACAATTACCAGAGCAGTAATTGAGGCTAAGCGTAGCCCATCATTCATCACGCACAGGAACTCGTATGTCCCGAAATCGAGGAAAACTTTCCAGTGTAAGTTAAGTTAATTCGATATTACTAGAGATGCACCGATACTAAATTTCTCAGCCGATACCGATAATTGATTATTCAGAGTGATTTCGGCAGAGTGATACCGATAATCAATACCGATAGTTCTGCCTTTTATACTTTCTTTTAAATTAATAATAATTAATTCCACAATACTGAAGGAAATGCAAATAAAAACTTTATTCTCTCCATTTCAACGAGGTGTTTCACAGTAACTGGTCTCATAAACAGAAAACACATTACTCAAATTAACATTAACACATGAACTAAATTCTGAAGATTAAAGTAAGATTTCTTAACTTATTGAGTGTTATTAATTCATATTAACATTGACTGAATTCTAAAAAACCTCCTGATAGACTCACATTCACTCATCACAAACAAAAACATTTCTACTTCATCACTGAACATCAAACTGGTAATATATAATAAACTTTTTTATATATTAAAATTAACTGGATATGAAATATACTACTCTACAAATATATTTTTTTTCTGTGCAATATATACTTTTTTGTCAACTTATCTTCATTTAAATCTTTCAACGCTGTACTGGCCCTTTAATTCAGCGCAAGCAGCTCGGCAATAAATAAATTAGACTCAACGTGGAAACTCCCACTTCACTGCTGCAGCGTCCGGTGTAAAATTTTAGCAGTGCAGAGCTTACAAACTGCTGTTTTGTCATAATTCCACACAAGAGACATCATCTTTATACACAGACGAGTTCTAGGTGTTTTTTTCTCCCTCTTGATGTGTGTGTGTGTGTGTGTGTGTGTGTGTATACATATATATATATATATATATATATATATATATATATATATATATATATATATATATATATATATATATATATATATAATATATCTTTTTGTACTTTTTTAAATTACTTTTCATAACTTATTTTTTTTTTAAATAATTTTTATAAAACTACATAACGGACAGGTATGGAACATGAATGATCAAAAATGCTTCTGAACACTATATCTACTTTGAACAAGAGAACTAGGCTGTAATAAAATGGACTATTTCTAATAGACTATTTAAGACTGAAAGCATTCACATAAGAATAATTAAGAATGAAGAATAAATTGGGATGAAGGGCGTGTCTCGTTATCCATCACATTGTTAAATCTCCGGCTCTCAGCCCCTCACTGAACAGAGCAGACGCAGAGAGAGGTGTGAGTGCAGAAGGAAAGCAACACTTTGCGCTTGCAGGACAGTACTGCCGACATTTGGAAAGTCATAAGGTTTGTCCAAAAAGTCGCTAGATTTGTCACTAGGCTTTTTTTTTTTTTTTGCAAAAATGTTGTAAAAAGGGGTCTGAAAAGTGGCCAAGTTGGCTACACTGGTCTGCACTGACTGCTAGATAAAAAGCAGGCTAAACTCCACCTCTCACCACCAAAAAGAAAATACAGAGGGAGAGGGAACGCAGGGTTTTTCATTTATGCACATGAAATAAAAGTCTGCATTAAAGTTTTTGCAATATAAAAAAACAGAATTACATTTACAACAATCTCCAATACCTCTGACTAGAGCTGTAACAGTATGAAAATTTCATAACACGATTATTGTGACCAAAAATATCAAGGTTATCAGGATTATCACAGTATTGTTAAAATGTGCTGAAAATGTAGAAAAAAGTACTGATACACACAATGAAATTATTTAAACAGGTTTAATATTTGTGTTTGACCGCACACCAACTGCCCACCGTGGCATCGCCACCACTGTCGTTTTGCTTTTTATAGAAATAAAATTAATTTAGTTCAGTCAGAGAACATGGTGGAAGGCAGTGACGGCACTCGGGAGAATTTCCAACCATCCAAGAAGACCAAATCTGAAATGTGGTCATATTTTGGACTTAATAAAAATTCTGAGGGGAACTTAATAGAGGATGGTAACCCTGTCTGCAGAACTTGGCAGAAGAAAGTTGCTGTGAAAGGGGGCTATGCTACTTCATTGGAACTTTCCCCCTCGCTTTAAATCGCTTATGAATGCCCATGTGGCTGCGTGCATTTCGCTTTCGAATTAGCGGCAATTACTTGAATGGTGGGTTCATAATTATTCTTAATGAAAAACACAACGACAACAAAACAGTACAATGACAAACTCGCTTATATTAAACCAAATCTTTCACAATCGTCTTGTCTCCCAGCTCGCCTCAATCTTCGTATCATTCAGCTCGCCTCACTCTTCCTGTCAGTCAGCTCGCCTCACTCTTCCTGTCAGTCAGCTCGCCTCACTCTTCCTGTCAGTCAGCTCGCCTCACTCTTCCTGTCAGTCAGCTCACCTCACTCTTCCTGTCAGTCAGCTTGCCTCACTTTCGTCACGTGATAAATGAAATCTGACTGCTGATCTGTGCTGTGACTCTGACTCATTCGGCTCATGCTGAGTTGAGCAGACGCGTTCAGTTTTTAATTGTAGCGTCCGTTTTCATGCTCAAAAAACAATGTTGCATGCTGCGCCTGTGCCAGAATCATGCTGGGTGTGTGTGGACAGCCTTTACAGCGGGTTTTACAGATCATGATAATCATGCACAGTTTTAATGATAATTAAATGTGACACGGTAATACTAACCATCAGGGAATTGTAATGTGAAATGGGTAACCGTTTCATCCCTACCCCTGACATTAATGGAACAGACAGACAAAGACAGATGAACAGATAAAAGTAATAAGAAAAAAACAACCACTCCTAAGCCTAAGTGTAAGATTGGTCGTAAGCTTTGTTTAGCTAATTAATGGTTTGTGCCCACAACATTAACTGTACTAGTCTTTGGTCATTAATATTTAACAGTGCAGTGAACAAGAAACATTTAGAACAGTTCAACAGATCAACTGTGCATAAAACAACAATATAAAGACTGTTTGTTACTAAAAGTGTCTTAAGAGCTACAGCTTGGCAAGAAACAGTTACGATTTGGAGGATCGATACCAGCTACCATTGATGATCACCTTAACTCCAGCAAAAAACGCCACCTAGCCCTCTTTTTATGCCGCCTCCACCACTGGCCATAGTTCCTTACTACCGTTCATGTCAGCTTTGGTCAGAGCTTCACAATTCTCTTTGTTATCAGGGGCGTTGTCACCGGTTAATACAGCAGCACAGTGCAGTGAAACTTGGTTCTTGGAGAAATTTGTTGCTCTGATACAGTATTTGCATTGAAGAGACGTACTGTTCCATTAACGTCTGTACGCATCCGGGGAAAAGAAATCCATTCTAACAATGTAGTCAAAATCCTTGCACCATTTTCTGAACTTTTTCCAGTCACCTTTGTTAAAAGTTACGTTCTCTGTAGCACGGCTCCAGTGGATGTGTCCCGGGACCGAGAACTTGAAAAGCAAAACTGTTCCTTTTTCTGCATCGAAAAAAAACCCGGCTGTACATCTGTTTGACATTACCCAATATTGAATCTTTTCATGTTCTAACATTTTTTCTATTCTTCCCAAAAAGGGTGAGCTTTTTTCGGCGCGTTAGGACAAATATCAGCCATGTTGTAAGATCGCACACGTTGTTCTAAGTACAGAGTATTATAAAGCCTAGAGGGATGCTCGACTTTTATAAGCAGGTTCGTATGCATGCGTTTGTCTGTACATGCACGTGTGTGTTTGTGTGTGTGGGTGTGTGTGTGTGTGTGTGTGTGTGTGGGTGTGTGTGTGTGATATTTTTGTTTGGATGTGGGATACACATGGTCGTACCAGGTATGGTCACGATTTGGATGTGAACCAGATTTAACAAAACTATATATATTCTTATGACCTACCACAGAGAGCTTCATATTCTATGTGAAGAGGAAAAACATGAGTATGCAACTTGTGTCTGTGTGGGGTGGGGTGGGGTGGGGGAACACATGGTCGTACCAGGTATGGTCACGATTTGGATGTGAACCAGATTTAACAAAACTATATATATTTTTATGACCTACCACAGAGAGCTTCATATTCTATGTGAAGAGGAAAAACATGAGTATGCAACTTGTGTCTGTGTGGGGTGGGGTGGGGTGGGGGAACACATGGTCGTACCAGGTATGGTCACGATTTGGATGTGAACCAGATTTAACAAAACTATATATATTCTTATGACCTACCACAGAGAGCTTCATATTCTATGTGAAGAGGAAAAACATGAGTATGCATCTTGTGTCTGTGTGGGGTGGGGTGGGGTGGGGGGTGTGGGGGGACACATGGTCGATGACCTACCACACAGTGTTAGAAAAATATGAGTATGCAACTTGTGTCTGTGTGGGGTGGGGGGAACACATGGTCGTACCAGGTATGGTCACGATTTGGATGTGAACCAGATTTAACAAAACTATATATATTTTTATGTCCTACCACAGAGAGTTTCATATTCTATGTGAAAAGATGTACCAGGTGTGCGCAACGTGTGGGGCGGAAAAACACACATGGCAGCACCATGTATGGTCACGAATGGATGTGATCCAGATTTAACATAACTATTCATATTTTTATGATCATGACCTTTGATCTAGATATAGAGAGTTAGAATGTGTATCTTTTTGACCTTTGACCTATACCTGTCAAAACTACGGTTACAATATATACAAACTATCTCTCTCTCTCAGCGTTCCTAAACATCTTATGAAAAGATAAACAGGATCGCCAACACACTGTAATTCAGACATGAATAAATAGTGTAGGTGTTAATTGTCAGTACAGTGACCTGATTATTTTTAGGGCTGAGTCTGTATTTAAAATTGTGATCTACATTTACTTCATCAGTAGCGATTGTTGTCTGTCAGAGATTAATTATTTGGTAAAATAATAGTGCTGGAAATGAATTCATTTATAGAAACAGTACTGATTTTGTTTTTGTTTTTTTTACAGAGAGTCCTAAACCTGTGGTGATTATAAAGCCTGATACACAGGTGTTCAGAGGAGAGAGAGTGACTTTCAGGTGTGACATAAAGGGAGGAGACACTGAGTGGACATACGACTGGTATAGGGACGATAAAACATTCTACACATCCCACACAACACTGGAGTTCATCATCAGTAATTATGACAGTGGTAAATACACCTGCAGAGGGAGGAGAAGTGACTCTCAGATCTCAAAGACGAGTGATCCTGTTACACTCACTGTATCAGGTGAGTGTGTGAATGTTATTACTTATATATGTAAAAGTTATGCTTAGTTCCAGATTTTATCCTATGAGGGAAAAAATGTGATTTGTAAAGAATCACTACAACTTATTAGCTCTTCTGATTGGTGTGACATTTTTCCTCAGCTATTATTTAAATTGTTAGGAAATAACTGACGTGTATAAGGAACATGTTCTTCCCCTTAGTCAAGCTGATGCTCCTGCTACTTTAGTTGAGTGAAGAAGATTTTTAAATAGATACTGATGTGTGCAGTTGGTGGTGCAGGTTGTGTCAACCCAAACTTCCAACAGCAAAACACACTGTACCCCATTTTTCTTTAACATGCGCACACAAGAACTAGAACACATCTCAGTCTAACACAGAGTTTCTGTAACACATCAGCTGTACCAAAGAGCATGACCTTCACTGTCTGGAGTAATTCAGCTATAAACATCTGCTTGTTAAAAATGACAAAAACAAGGTTTTTTGTTGTTGTTGTTGTTTTGTTGTTTTTTAAAAGTGAAATCATACACAAATGTTTATAATTTAATAATTTTCAAGATTTTCAAATGTGTAGGGATCTACGAGTATTTTTAAAGACTTATTTTGACACATTTGCGTTTTCCTTAGTTAACTAGTGCACATGCAGGTGCAGTTGTCACTTGATATGAGAGGAAACTAAGATAAATTAAAAAAAAACTGAGCACTACGACCACATTGGGGTGTGAGAAACGTATAAAAGTTTAGTTTCGAGTCGAGGTCTACTCAAGAGTTACACTGTGTAACTGTGATTCAAACTTTATGTTCTCCAGTACAGCAGGTACTGTGAATAGTGAGTATGGAGATAGTATAATCTCAAAATTAATACATTCATAAAAATCAGATTCAGGAATGCATAAGCTAATTCACAGTCACAAAAAATGTGAATATATTCGCAAACACTATCCCACACATTCATATCCTAATTCATATTCACAAATGCAACACACAATTCATAAACACACAAGTGTGACTGTAAATTTCTTAATTAAATCTGAGGCTTTACAGTATGGCAAAGCAAGAAGGAGAGAACATCAAACATCCAGTGATTGATATCTGCTGTGCTGTGGCACCGGAGTCTCCAGACATCTTTCCCCATCATATAGACATTGTACAGTGAGTCAGAAGGAAAAGCGCTGAGAAAGTTCAACCAGTTATCTTAAAGTTCACAACGAGGTCAAGCAAAGAGCTTCTATAGAAAAACTGTAAGGGATCAGAGTACATTCTGTCCAGAAAGTTAAGGTTTGGAGAGGACTTAATGACGAAGGACAAAGACACAAGTGACATAGTGTCATCACAGAGAGAGTAATACTGTTTTACTGTAGAAGTGATTAGTGTAGTAAAGACTTCACATCCTGAACTTGTGTTTTATTTCTAACAGAAAAACCTAAACCTCAACTCACATCAAGACGTGAAGGAGCTGTACTGACAGGAAACTCAGTGACTCTGTACTGTACACTGAAGCCGCCGTCTGATGGATGGAAGTTTTACTGGAGCAAACACACACAGAGCCCTGAGACTGAGACTGAAACACACTCCTACACCATCAACCCAGGTAGTGTGTCTGATCGAGGTCATTACAAGTGCAGAGCTGGAAGAGGAAACCCGGCCTACTACACACACTACAGTAATGAACTCAGGGTAGATGTTATTGGTGAGTAAGAGACTTCCTGTTAAGTGATTCTGCACAACACTGAACATATAAACAACATGTGAGCAGAGTCACAATATAGTAACATGTACACAGCTACATACAGAGAACTCTTTCAGCTAAATCATGTTATGAAAGTTAGAGAGAGACAGTGTGAGCACGGCTGAGCAGGGCTGGTGTGAGGTGAGCTAGAAAGCAAGTGGAACAACACTAGTTTAGCTTTGGTAGAAAATGTCACCAAAACCTGTAAAACTCTTTTAACAAGCTGCTCAGAGGCTGTAAAAGGGGCTTCATAAAGTTCCTGCTTCAGAAACATCAACATGCTCGAGTGGAGACCTGCCTGAGTGTGAATGAGTGAAGAGGACGAGGGTTGAACTTTTATACTGAACCACTGCGTGTAAAGCCCGCTTCACACTGCACAGACAGACGCCTGTGTGTTAGCTCTGTCAGTAGTGGTGGCTCAATGGGTAAGGTGCTGGGTTACTGATCAGAAGGTTCAAGACCCATCACTGCCAAGCTGCCACTGTTGGGCCCTTGAACAAGGCCCTTAACCCTCTGTGCTCCAGATGTGCTGTATCATGGTTGACCCTGCTCACTGACCCCAACTTCCTAACAATCTGGGATATGCAAAAAAAAAAAAAGAATTTCACTTGTTGTAATTTACATGTAGGGCTGCAATTATTTTTTTTTTTTATTATCAGTTAGTTGGCCGATTATTTTTTCGTTTACTTAAAGTCCACAAACTGAGTGTTACAAATATAAACTTCAGACTACACAACTGTTTGTCCAATTAAATAATACTGAAAAGAACCCGATACTCAAAGACACACTAGAATATATATTATTCATTTAGGACTGTAAATTAATTCAGTGCTTTTTGTGCATCCATAAAAAGTTATATATTATATATATATATATATATATATATATATATATATATATATATATATATATATATATATATATATATATATATATGTATATATATATATAAAGAGAGAGAGAGAGAGAGAGAGAGATATGTGTGTATAGGTATTTGTATTACTTTTTATGGATGCACAAAAAACACTGAATTAATTTACAGTCTCAAATTCATAATAAAAACTCCCTTTCACTGCACCTTATGGTTTCTGTTACT
Source organism: Ictalurus punctatus (assembly GCF_001660625.3). Classification (NCBI taxonomy): domain Eukaryota; kingdom Metazoa; phylum Chordata; class Actinopteri; order Siluriformes; family Ictaluridae; genus Ictalurus; species Ictalurus punctatus. The sequence continues at coordinate 26,423,308 of NC_030422.2, forward strand.
CGCTGCCTTTAGGCATATTGTTTTACTTTTGATAGTGTTTTAAGTGTTTTAAGTGTTTTAATTGGACATTACAGATCTAACTTCCCATCTAGCACTCTCACTGCGAGTGAGGAGCAATACGGCCTCGTTACTAACAGATCACTTCCGTTATAGTAAACAACAGAAGTTACACTGCAAGCGTGCAAATACACCATATAATGAGAATAATCCACAACAATTATAGGCTATATATTTAACCGTCATTTCTATATATGTTACTTTATTTTATTAATATTTAACATTGACATTCAAAATTTAATCAAAACATTTCAAGATTTTATTTTTTAAATGTTATTGTTGGTGTGACATTTAATTTGACTCTGAATTATCTTTAGTTTATTTCATCCATCAATGTGACACATGAACTTGTCTACCACTCATAGGTTTTTGAGAATTATCATTTCATTTGTAAATAAATTTAAATTAAATCCATCAATGCTCGATCGTCAGCTCAGTTGTACAGTACATCATTTGGGACACAACTTTAGTATTTACTCTCCGACGCGTCTTTTCGGAACAGAAGTAACATAATGAGTAAATGTACCACGGACCAACTAATCGATAATGAGATTCGTTGACAGCGATTTTCATAATCGATTATTATAGATTTTATCGATTAGTTGTCACACCTCTGTGTATATGTGAGAGATTTTGCGTTTGTCAGCATTAGTTTTCACCGAATGAACATGTTCCGTCGCGTCTGTTGGTTGTTTAAAATGCGCTAGAGGATGTAGAATCTGAAAGAATGAGAGAGATTAATAACAAGGGTGTGTGTGTGTGTGTGTGTGTGTGTGGACATGCAGTGATGAGTAAGGATGTGTATATCAGAATTATTGTTTTCTAGCACTATTGTTTCTTTTTTTATTAAATAGATCTGTTAAAACTGTGATTAAATTATACTCAGTCAGTAATCTCTAGTATTATTGTGTATCTTTTACCGTTAGTTTCTTGTTCCCTTGCTGTCACTCAGTGTTCCTAAAGATGAATATTCAGGAAAACAGGACAGCAAACACACTGTAACTCAGACATGAATCAGTAGTGAAAAAGATCTAAATGATCAGAACAGTAACTTGATTAATTTTTGGTTTGAGTCAGTTTTCCTAACTGTGATCTACAGTTACTTCATTAGTAGTGATTGTTAAAATGACTCAGTCCACCTCTGACAGAACTTAATCATTTACATGTGAGCAGATATACTGTATTCCATTTAAAATCTTACTACTCATTTAAAAAATGCTCTCGGGAATTAATTCATACATTTAAAAAATGTTATTTTTTTTCACAGTGAGGCCTAAACCTGTGTTGATTATAAAGCCTGATACACAGGTGTACAGAGAAGAGAAAGTGACTCTCACGTGTAACATACAGGGAGAAAGAGACACTCATTGGACATACAGCTGGTATAAAAATAAAATAGAGTACGGTCACCACACAACACAGGGGTTCAGCATCAGCTCAGTTACAGACTCTGACAGTGGTAAATACACCTGCAGAAGGTCGAGAAGCAGTTACTATCAGATCTCAGAGATCAGTGATGCTGTTACACTCACTGTATCAGGTGAGTGTGTGAGTTTATGTTATTACTTTTTGTTATAATATGCTATTACATTTGTTTTTATTATATGTAAAGTATATTAATAATTCCAGCTTTCAGATTTGTTCCAGATTATTTTTAGTGAGCTACACTGTAACTGAGTCTCATTACAACAACTTTACAGCTTCCTTCTGTCTGTTTACTCTTAATTTTCACTTTTCTATCTTAAAGACTAATTGACGTGATTACTGGTCAAGACCGTAATCATCACTTATTACTCAGTCTGACTGGTGGAACGTAGGGCTGCACGATTATGGCCAAAATGATAATCACGATTATTTTTGATCAATATTGAGATCACAGTTATTTATCACGATTATTGACTGATTTTAGGGACAACATATTTTTATTGCACTTTCACATTTAAATAAACAGACTGCTGCTTTCATCTCCATGTTGTGCTACATTCCTGCTAATGTACAAATCACTGCATCAAATTAGACTGGTGTTTAAAGTACATCATCTCATAGAAGCAAAATATAAATAAAATTGTACCCAAAATATAGGAAAAGTGAAAATAAAAATGCCATCAACCAAATGAAAATATGCATCAAATATAATGATATGCAACCAAATGAAAACAATTCATGCGTATGCAGAAAAGGCAATAACAGTGTTTTACAGGACGAGAGATGCAGCCAAATCACCCAATAGTGTGGTGACGCAGGGACGACGTCATTTCATACCAGCAGTATGAATGATGATAAATAAAACAGAAATGAGGTGTGGAAGTGTTTTACTTAAGCATGTAATTAAAAATAGAAGTTGAAAGCACTGTGACAAGCAATTGCAATGTTTGTCTATTAGACTTAACATTTCATGTTTATCACAGAGTAAATATAAATTTATGAGTGTCACAACATTCAGTCTGAAAAGTGTTGAGATTTGAATATCCATCCATCCAGGTCACTTGAATGGGTTTAATCCGAACAACTCAAAAACATGTAGCCTTATGAATAAAGCTCAGTGGCAGCTCAGTGGGTCAGACAGTGAACTACCGATCAGAAGATTGTGGGACGTCTGCCAAATGCCATAAATGTAAATGAATAACATCAACTGGCATCTAACGTGTATTGTGAATGGAAAGTTCAAGAATAAAATCTCTATAACTCAAATTAATAGCCAGAGTATATTGTACACATAGGAATAATGAGTATAGTATTTTAAATAAATAAATGTCTGCTGAAGGGGTTTGTGAAGTATATTTTACAGTTAAAGGGTTCGCTTTCTGCAAAACGTCTGCAGAACCTCTGCTTTAACTATTGGACAACTAGTAATAATCTACTGGTAATAAATGTTTTGCAATATGTTGTACAGATTGAGACAGTGCTGTCACTAATATCACCAAGGCAACAACCTATAGTAAGGGAAAAAAACATTCATTATCTTATATTCCTATCGTACCATCATATGGCACACAATAACGAATAATCCTATACTGTAGAAGCCCGTACCCTCATACAGCATACAATAACAATTAATCCTATACTGTAGAAGCCCGTACCCTCATATGGCACACAATAACGAATAATCCTATACTGTAGAAGCCCGTACCCTCATACCGCATACAATAACATATAATCCTATACTGTAGAAGCCCGTACCCTCATATGGCACACAATAACGAATAATCCTATACTGTAGAAGCCCGTACCCTCATACCGCATACAATAACAAATAACCCTATACTGTAGAAGCCCGTACCCTCATACCGCATACAATAACGAATGATCCTATACTGTAGAAGCCCGTACCCTCATACGGCATACAATAACGTATACCGTAATCTTCGGACTATTGAGCGCATCTGAATATACCCCGCACCCACTAACTTTAAAAAGAAAAGAAAAAATTTTACATATATAGGCCACACTTGTCTATAAGAAGCAGGTGTCCATGTTGTAACATGAGATATTTACACAGAAAGATGTTCCACAGAAAGATTTTTTTATTATTATTACTTTTAATTAAATACGTACCATAAATGTTTTTTTTTTTTTTTCCGAACAGTGCCTGTAACACGGCTGGTTAAAAAAAATAAAAAAGTACAGTTGCCTACCAGGAAAAGTCATTGATCGCTATCTTCATCTTCCTCCTGCGCACTAAAACCACTAAAGTCGTCTTCTTCAGTGTCGGAAGTGAACAGCCTCAGAATGACCGGTACTTCGTCACACTTCCTCAGTCTCTCTTTCGTTGTCGCTCTCGATGTCACTTACGTCTCGGGGTAAATTCGGCCTTGAGCTTGTGCTGTCCTCTTCATCACGCAGCAGTCCAGCCTTTCCAAACCCGCTGGTGATGGTAGATCACTGGACACTGCTCCACGCTGTTAGGATCCACTGGCAGACTGGAGCAAAAGTTGCTCTTCGCATGCGGCCAGTTTTGGTAAATGATTTCTCGCCGCTAGTCATCCAAGCCTCCCACTCAACTCGGAGTGCCACTTTAACTTGAAAGCTGCATCGTATGCATTTCTTCGTGTGTTTTCCATGATGAGGGGGTGTGCATGAAGCGCAAAGTGACCGATCTGAAGAATTTAGTGCGAGTGCGTTTGATTTAATTCGAACAGTTTCATTGGTCCACTGTGACCTGTTCAGTCATTTCATTGGTCCGATGTGACGATGCTAAATGTTTTGGCGGCATGAAGCTTGTTAGCCCGTAAAAATCCATAAATTAGCCGCATCATTGTTTAAACCGCAGTGTTCAAAGCGTGTGAAAAAAGTAGCGGTTTATAGTCCGGAAATTACGGTAATCCTGTACCGTAGAAGCCTGTACCTCTTTCAGCTAGTCTTTACATGCTTTGTGATTGTTTTAAGTATGAATCAACTGGACATAAATACACAATTGCGTATTGCATTACACAATTTATTTACTGATTAATAAAATACATGTTAAAATGTGTACTTTAGTGGTGGTGTAAGGAATGCAAAGGCTCAAGGGTCCATTCTCTCCATGACCATCTACAATGGGGGAGAAAGATAGAAACAGTGGCAAGAAAAAGTATGTGAACGTTTTGGAATTTCATGGTTTTCTACATAAATTTGTCATAAAATGTGATCCGATCTTCATCTAAGTCAAGGGTATTGGCAAATATGATGTGCCTAAAAGAATAACACAAAATAAATTCTGATCCCTCATGTCTTTATTGAAAACACTCTTTCAACATTCAAAATGGCAGTGGAAAAAGTAAGTGAACACTTAGAATTAATAACTGGTTGACCCCCCGGCAGCAATACCCTCAACCAGGCACTTCCTGTTGCTGTGGATCAGACCTGCACATCCTTCAGGAGGAATTTTAGCCCATTCTTCCTGCAGAACTGCAATGAGTTCAGCAACCACACAAATGTGCATAATTGAACAAAGGACCAGTCTAGCCAGCCCACAGCAGGGAACAGCACAATCTGCTGTGTCCTTATCAAAACACGGACTGCAAACTTCCAACTATTAAAGAAAAACTTACAAGAGTATAAGTCCTATATCCACATCATGCATCATAGCAGAGAGCCAGTGATCGTACAGTATAATTATTTAAGACTACGCATCATTTACATATCCCTGAATCTGTAATAAACACATTGATTAACATGCTCCAATGTACAAATTCACTTTTCAGTGTACTCATTATACAATATACTTAATTATTCTATATTTCAAAACAGTAATCACCTTTTCATCTGTTCATTAATGATCCACAAACTATATGAAAGTCATTATTATTATTAACCTAAATTTACACCACATCATCCATTTGTATATTTTTGTACATATATATGAAAGAAATACATCGCCTTGTAGCAGACACACTACATTTACATTACATTTATTCACTTAGCAGACGCTTTTATCCAAAGCGACTTACAAATGAGAAAGATACAAGCAAAGCGATATCAAGCAGAGAACAATACAAGTGCTACCATACAAGATCTATTAATTGAATTCAAGAAGAAGCAAAGTGCAGAGTAGAGTTGTAAGTGCATTTTTTTTTTTTTTTTTGAGTTTGTTAGGTGTTCATTGAAGAGGTGGGTCTTTAGTTGTTTTTTGAAGATGGTGAGAGATTCTGCGGTCCGGATTGATATTGGAAGTGCATTCCACCACTGAGGAACAGTTAGTGTGAAGGTTTTGGAAAGGGACCTAGCGCCACGCTGAGTCCGAACTGCTAGACGTCGGTCGCTAATCCGTCGCAGATTGCGAGAGGGAACGTAGGCCTTCAGGAGAGAGTTGAGGTAGGAGGTGCTGTTTCAGACAAGGTCTTGTAGGTGAGCATCAAGGCCTTGAACTTGATGCGGGCAGCTACAGGAAGCCAGTGGAGGGAGATGAAGAGGGGTGTGACTTGGGTTCTCTTGGACTGGTTGAAGACGAGGCGCGCTGCAGCATTCTGAATCATCTCAAGGGGTTTGATGGAGCTGGCTGGGAGGCCTGAAAGCAGTGAGTTGCAGTAGTCCAGTTTAGAGATTACAAGAGCCTGGATTAGAATCTGTGTAGCCTGTTTGGTGATGTAGGGTCGGATTTTCTTGTTGTAAAGGATGAACCTACAGGACCTTGCAGTTGCTGAGATATGGTCTGCAAAGGTCAAGCCATTATCAAGAATCACCCCAAGGTTCCTGGCCATCCTGGTTGGCATGAGTGTGAGTGAGCCGAGCTGTACAGTGAGGTTGTGGTTGATTGAGGGACAGGCTGGGATGACGAGAAGCTCAGATTTTGCCAGGTTAAGTTTAAGATGGTTTTCCTTCATCCAGACTACTTCATCCACTTCATCCACACTACTTTAACAGCACTAACTGTATGCTAATTTTGGATAAAACGGTCTTTTGCATGAACTTCACTGACCTGTATACAGTATAATGTTTCATTTAACCCCCTGACATATGCATTGAGTGATGATGAGTAAATACAGTAAGTGTATGTCCTAGTTATTGTCACTTAGTTTCAGTAAAATGCAGCATTTCAAATAGAAAGATCATTTTTACTCAGTAAATTAGTCATTTTTAGCATATGACCTTATCTTTAATGCGCTACACTTAGTTTAATCTCTTATTTTGCTGACTTCACACTGAAGACTCACTTTTTTTTCCGTTCTTTTAATTTCTGTACTTAACAAAAAGAAATATTATTATATTATTATTAACAAAAATTTAAATATGATCATATTTAATATAAGTATCATACATTCAAATATCAACATACTTTATTAGTTCTGAAGTTTGCAATGAGTTTATTTAATTTAAAAAAGAAACAAGTATTTTTGTAGGAAAATGTGCATCATCATTTCAGTTGTTCAGTTGTTATTAAATGATGGTTCAGTAGAAATAGCCTGAAAATGTACAGATGATTTATGTGCACTGAATGTGGTTATCTTGAATCAGAATTCCATCTACAAATGTTGCTTCTGATTTAATAATAGTGCTGAGATCTAATCTGTGTATTATATCGGTGTAATTTTCTTACAGAGAGTCCTAAACCTGTGGTGACCATAAAGCCTGATAAACATGTGTTCAGAGGAGAGACTGTGACTCTCAGATGTGAAATACAGGGAGGAGGAGACACTGAGTGGAAATACAGCTGGAATAAGAAAGATAAAACATTCTACCCATCCCCCACAACACAGGAGTTCAGCTTCAGCTCAGTTATAAATGATGACAGTGGTGATTACACCTGCAGAGGGTGGAGATGCAGTGACAATCAGAGATCAGAGATCAGTGATGCTGTTACACTCACTGTATCAGGTGAGTGTGTGAGTTTGTTTTATCTTGTCATTAATTATATATAATAAGATTACCACTCTGTATGATTTTATTTATTTTATTTCTTTACATTTGTTGTCCATCAGATGTAGCAGAGGCAGTAGTGAGTGTGTCTCCCCTGCGCTGGCTGAATGAAGGAGACTCAGTGACTCTAAGCTGTGAGGTTAAAAACTCCTCTACAGGCTGGACATTCAGCTGGTACACTGCTGTTCCCTACAGAAACGGCTTAATTGAAGTAACTGGCCGTCGTGGCAATGTCTTGTATGGTTCAGAGCTTCTCTCAGACAGCAGCAGAGGATCTGGAGGCTCCTACACTCTCACTAATGTTACTGTGAATCACACAGGAGTTTATATGTGCAGAGCAGAGAGAGGAGAATCAGTCTTTCACACACGGGACAGTAACCTACAGCCACTGTGCATCACTGGTGAGGAAATAAATCAACAACATTTTTAGATTTTTTGTAGCACGAAAAATCTGAAACTTTTACAGTTGTGTAATCATTATTATTTGATAATGTTTCATGAGCATTTTATAAACTCCAGTAATGCCCAGTGAATTACTAAATCTAATTACTTGATGATTTATAAACATGTCTCAACATAATGTATATTGTTAATAAATAGTGAGCATTGACTCTTTAAACTGACAGTTTATTATTCAGTTACTCATCCTACACCGTGTTCAGTAACTACTAGGAAAGGTGTGTAGTTACTAAATCTGAACTCACTGCTGTTTTCTCAGACTTTAAAGGATTAACACTGTATGACACTCGTGTATTTTTTTGTTTTTGACATTTTTTTATTTGAAATGCAGATAAGACAGATAAGACAAGTACATACTATCTACGGATTTTTATCATAATGCTTTATTTGACATGCTCAGTGGTGACATTTAAAATATTCATTATGTTTTCTATCTGTCTGTCTACTATATCATTCATTTTCCATGTGTAATCTGTTCTGTTCACAACCATAATATATAACGTGTGTGTTTCAGGTGAATCTCCTCCAGTGTCTCTGATCATCAATCCCAGCAGAACTCAACACTTTACTGCTGACTCTCTCTCACTGAGCTGTGAGGACCAGAGTGACTCTACTGGATGGACAGTGAGAGGATACACACACAGTGAGACAGTGTCTGATTGTTCATCAGTTTCAGGATCTACATGTAACATCAGCTCCCTCTCTACATCACACACTGGAGTTTACTGGTGTCAGTCTGAATCTGGAGGACGCAGTAATCCTGTCAACATCACAGTGCACAGTGAGTCTTCAATGTTCTCATGAGTAATAGATTAATATACATACCTGGAATTAACATTGACAAAAAAATCAATTCTAAAGTGTTGTAAAGAAATGAACTGATATTCTCTCTGCATCAGTCTGCCTTGGTTAACATAACTGCATAGTTGTACATTTACATAATCTTAATACATGATGAAAACTTTAATGTATAAACTAGTTAGTTCTAGCTCATAGTTAGTTCTTAAGTTTCGTCCATGTTCTTTAAGATTTATGATGTTACTTGTGTTGCAGGCAGGATAACACTATTACCTACAGATAGGTACAAGAAGATATTTAATATTCATAAAATCCATGAGTAAAACAACAAACAACAACATTAAACATACAACCCTCTGCTCATCAGATAATTCATTTAGCTCATACATAGCTTTAGCCAATAACTTACCTGATAGAAAGTGCTCCTTATAGAGAATGGAGTGTGTTAGAAATCAAATGTCATTATTTTTGCCTGCTATTGTCAAATCTTCCACAATCATTTGGTCATAAATATGGCAATGTGGTCATACAGTAATGCTACATGAAACAGATAGAGGTCTGAATGTTAGAATTATACTTGATTTTAGACTCTATGTGTTTTCAGTGTCTTCTTTCTCTTTTCCACAGATGGTGATGTGATCCTGGAGAGTCCTGTCCATCCTGTGACTGAGGGACATCCTCTGACTTTACGCTGTTTATATCGCAACTCAAAGATCTCAGACTCTGGTGTTGATTTTTATAAAGATGATTCAGTTCTCCAGTCCCAGACTACAGGAGAGATGACCATCAGTACTGTGTCAAAGTCAGATGAAGGTTTCTACCACTGTAAACACCCAGAGAGAGGAGAGTCACTGAAAAGCTGGGTTTCAGTCAGAGGTGAGAAATAATTCGTATATTACTTTAAATAAAATTTTTGCTGTGTTGGAGTCAGTTTTCCATTCTTAAAGCATTTTCACAATATTTATTATGACTTATTGCTTCTTTACACTTTCTAAGCAACTCTATATTTATTACTGTTTAGAATTTATAGTGTAGAAATCTCATTAAACCTCCTTGAAATAACACCACTTTTACAGCATTTTTGAGTAAAATAAGAACAAGTTATGTTGTATTTGAAGTACTGTTGACCAGATAAACCTTTGTTATTATCAAAGACTGGCAGGCTAGACTCTGTGTTAATGTTTAGACAAGATGCTTGCATTTCAAGCATTAACAATTTATTTATTAAAGCCCACTTTAGACACTTTACAGTCAACAAACCATCTATAGGCTGTGACTAACCTGCCAGGTGACTGTCATCAACCAGCCTCTCAGCTCATGCTCAACAATACAGCACTGTCCAAAATCCAGCCTGATTTTTATTTACATTTTGTCTTAGATGTTTATTTTATGTCTTTTACGTTATCAGTAGGAAAGAGCAAATATAACTGTCCTAATGTTCAATTAAATGTTCCAGAGAAACGCCTGTATGTTATTAAATAAAGTAACATATTAAGACATCTGTTCAGACTTAATAGAGAAATATTAGACTCATATTTTGGCATGAAGCGTAAATGTATGACCAGTAAATTAATGCTTTATATATGATTAATTATAGTTTATTAGTTTGTAAATTATATTATTATTATTTTATTATCCATGGTATTTTTCCCTGCAGTTCTATCAGATGGAAAAGCTCCACTGTCGGTACTGAAGCTCCTCAGCAGTGCAGTAGCGGCCTCTCCGTATGTGCTGGTGACCATCATTCTGGCAGTGAAATGTTACAGAGCTCGAAGTAAGACCTCACAGTGTTCTTCATTAGCCATAAAATTAAACCCTAACATTTAATAAGAGGCTAATTTGAAGTGTTCATGTATTTTACAGCTGACCCTGATGAGGACAACAGACCGTACAGAGTGATAGAAGCTGAAGCGTCTGTCTGAGCCTCAGGTTTTTACATTATTTTATCATCTAGCTTTTAAATAACAGCATCTCCCAGTGCAACAGAGAACACATTCGTGTATGTGCTCTGTCAGTAAGTACAGTTTTAGTGATGAGTGGCTGTGATGCTGTTTCTTTGATTTTGGTTGAAAGCTTTAATTCTCAACATGCAATTTATTATTATTTTTTTTAATGGAGTGATTTATTTTCCTGATGTATTTGTAATACTCATATGCATTTATATTTACTATTTAAGCTTTACTTTGTATTATTGTTGTTGTTGTTGTTTTAGCTATATGACTTATATATTACTTTGTTTAAACTGAATATTAATTTAAAATATTTTTTTAAATTAATTTCCCATTTGCTTAATTTAGGATTTACTCAGGGATAAATATGCATTGTGGTTTGATACAGTATAATATTTGTAATTAAATGGAGTAATTCTTATTTTGTAATATTTTATGAAGTAAATACCTGTGCAGATAAGTTTTGGAGTGAAGTCTGCTTTTGTTCTGATACGTTTTAATATTTTAATAAAAACAATAAGTCTGTGGAAAAACAAGATTTCAGTCTTTACTAAATATCCAGTGGGAATTATCTAGCAAATGATCAGAAAACACTTACACATACTAACTCCCAGTTAGGCGTTAAGGAAAACCCCTTTTTTTACTTTGACTTTTTATTTAGGATTTATCACTGTGACAATAGCTCAGAAAATCTCAAGATGTGTAGCTCATTTAATGCCTAGTCATCTTTCATAAGGCCTAATGACTTAAACAGGCATACACGGGGCAAGGCAGGAATCATGGTCGCGGTCACGGAAAACCGGATCGAGAATCAAAACAAGAAACATAAACAATGACTAGGAACTAGGAGCGGAGAAACCAGCGTGAACTAAACAAATGAATCAAAACATGAAACATGGACTATGACATGACTAATCTAATATTCCGCCCCGTGTGCTGGGAGGCGCACGGTATATATACAAACATAATCAGCGTTGTAATGGCTGACGGCTAAGGGAATTTCAGACACACGTGAAACAAAAACCAATGACAGAACAGGGAGGAGACACAACAAACATAACAAATGCACGTGTCCAAATGTCATGATTGTCAACAATGAAAAAGCAGGTGCTCGCGCACCGTGCTCGGCAGCGCGCTCACATGCTCCGCAGCACGCTGCTTAAAGGGGAAATCGTGACAACTTGTACTGAATAATGAAATAAAAACAGAGAATATAATATTATTGTGAATGAAGCAGCTCCACACAGATATAAACCAGTCAAGTTCATTTCACCAAATACTGTAATAAATAAAAGGGTTAGATTTTGTGGCTTTAACCTTTGAGAAACAAGAAAATGTTGTCCTTCACATCCACAGTGAAGCCAAAATTAAAACAGTCACACATGCATGTTCCCACTACTGCTAGTTTCTGTGGCATGTGCCAGGGTTTTCAGCACAAACACTACCAGAACTCAATGAGATGACCTAATAACAAAAGCTTTACTGAGTCATTTTAGTCTCTACAGCATCTTATCTTATGTCACATTACTTTGCACCACAGAAATGGATCTAATCACAGACAGCGCAGAATAGAAATAACTTGAAATGTGTTCATATCATCCACAGGAAGTAAGTCGAATTAATCAGAAACTGAAGCCCAGTAAAATAAAAGCTTTATATACAGTACTGTGTTCACCGAAACTGGATATTTTAACTGCTAGTCTATTGAAAATTGTTAACAGTAATCAAGACGCAAAAAGGAGGAAAATCCTGAGACTCAGTGGAGGTTCAATGCCACTGCGGCCTTCAGCAGCACCAGGAATCTGTGGAACTGTCCCAAATTCCCCCTCAGTACAGCGTGTGTCCTGCAGTGAGTGCTGCTGTGCTTTTGTTTATGATTTCCTTTTGTTTCAGTTTTTAGTTCAGTCTCCACACTTTTCTCATTGTTGGTCTTTTCCCTAATGTGCGCATCTGTTCTAAGTTTATTCCATGATTTGTTTGTATTTTTATACCCTGATGATTCTCACCTTCCTTGAAATCTTGTAGAGTTTACTAGTGCAGTAGTGAGCCTTAGTTTCCTGTTCCTGTATAAATCTGTTTGTCTTGTGCGTGCTTTTTTATTTGGATTATGGATCTGCTTCCTTTGACGTTGCCTTCCTGTACTTTTACCTCTGTTTGGAATTATGTTGAAGATTATTGGTTCTGCCTTAACAAAGAACACAGTGTTTACTCACTTGTGTCCTGTCTCATCAGAAACAGACAGATAACACACACAAACAGCAACATTCACACCATCAGACTGTGAATGAAACAATATATTTGCTCCCTTAGAGAAAGTTTAAAATTCATGTGTCTCATTCCAGGCCTTTTATTAACAGCTCTAACAGTAAAACTGATGATCTGTCATGATGGAGTCCATGGATGGATACGAATGCAAATGGAGAACAGGAACAAAGACTCAGAGAAACAGACATGAGGACAGAAAAAAACAGAATACAAGGACAACCAGAAAGTAGGCAAATTGTATAAACAAGGCTAGAAATACTTAAACTAGCAAAAAAGACTATGCATAATACAAACACCTTCAAATGAAAGTAAAGAAATAAACATAATGCTCCAGCAACAAAGGAACGAAAACAGGGAACTAAATAGGATAACTAATCAAGAAAAACAACAAACGGGTGAGCATGGTAAAACAGGAAATAAGGGAGACAACAGAAGAAGAAGTTCTGCACAGACAGTCAGGGTGCTCTCTAGTGGCCCTGGATGGAACTGCCCCTGCAGACCATGATATGATCTGCTTAAACCTTAAAAGACTTGTTACTGAAAAAAAAAAAAAAAAAGCATGTGGAATATACAGTCTCCATTGCATTCAAAACAGTCTCTTAGGCCAGCTGCTTGTGCATATGCACAAAACTGATGCCATTTTAAATATTTGTTAGATAGAATACAGTGATGAATTTAAAATGCACAACACATCTCCTCGTGTTTATGGCTCCCTATGATTAATAATGAAAATTTTCATTTCATTTCCCAGAAAAAGTGGCTTGTAGACTCTTGAGAATGTCAAAAAAAAAAAAAAAAAGATCTCATACAGGTGATTCCAACTTTCTCTGAAAGGAGCACATGTACACTGCTGCTTAGGTGATACTTTGAACTTTGATACTTTGAACTTTAATCCATTAGTCCTTTGTGTAAATATTGCAGTTCTACTGTGGAGTTGGAACTGCAGCCTAACATTGACTGATGTATCATTTATATGTGTTCATGAAGATTTTGTTGAGTGCATTTAAAATGTGCTTATTGACCAACATCACTTAAGCATTTTTTGGATGACATTTAATTTTACATTATCTTAAGATAACACCTTTTTCTCTCTCTTTTATGAGGTGATAGAGACGTCTAAAGCAAGATATATCCCTATAGTGATTGACACAGTAAGTCTCAAGTTCCAGCTCTTGAACAGATGGGATTTTCTTATTTCTTTTTCATTATTATTTTATTTATTTAATACGAGCAGGTAATACAACACAACCACACACACCTCTCTAGACTGGTCAGTTATTATAAGCAGATATTCTTCTGTTTATGGTGGAGATTAAATTTACCAGGGCTCATTAATACTCTCTCTTTTTTTCTTTCTCTCCCTGTACTGTAGGAGGTTGAATGAGTTTCTATGAAGACTACCCATTCAATAGTAATCTAAAAAATCTTATCACTATTGACCAAACTTCATTCTTGGGTTAGACTGAGCAGTTGCTTGCATTCATTGATATTCACTTGTTATGAATGCTTATGTGAATGTCTTAACTCTTAGAGTTCATCCTTATGGACATTTTTTGTTTTGTTTTGTTTTTTTCATCATTCTGTCTGTGTTAATGCAAACAGCTTAAATTTTGCAAAAGGTGTGTATTGTTATTAGAATTTTAATATTTCACCCTCATTTGCTTTTATACATTTATTTTAAACTAGGTACACAAAATAGTTACACTCAGGACCTTAAGGATAAAAACGTCCCCACTGAAACCCATTCAAACTGCAATATTTAATCCTGTGACGTTTAAGCATAAAATAATGCATTCTGTGTTAATAGGCTTTTGTTTTGGTTTCAAACATTGAATTTTTGTTTTGTTTTATTTTCTGAAATGTGTACTATTTTCTCAGCTTGCCTCTGGAGAAAATACATGCTTTTCCTTTTTTCTGATTCTACCGTATTATAGAGTACTGCAGACCAATTGAATAAATGATGCAGCTATAATTTTGTGTGTGTGTGTGTGTGTGTGTGTGTGTGTGTGTGTGTGTGTGTGTGTGTGTGTGTGTGTGTGTGTATGGATGTCAGAGTTATGGTTTGTATGTGTATACTGAAAATGTTATGTATGAACCGTTTGAAAGAAAAAATTATATTGTACTGGAAATCACAAATCCCACCCCATGTATACGAGTCAAAGAAGGTTACTGAGCTTTGAATATTTTTTAATTATGTAAAGAAACCATAGTTTAAAGGGTTACAATTCTAAAATTGAATGAATGTTTGGTAATTATGATCAGAACTCAAGAATGGCAAAAATGAAAGTCAGTGAAAGTGGAAAAAAAAATATATATATATATATATATATATAATATTTCTATGACAGTTTCATAATTAATGTTGTTGTTAATCATTGACATGAGTTAACATAAGATTACGTTAGCTTGTAAGTAATTATGCATTATAAATAGAAGCATGAAAAAATATTAATACATATGTACTGTAAATGTATTCTACGTTATGGGAGCATATCCCCGTTCTCTGCAAAATTAAACACAGAAAAACTGATTAATGCTGTCGCTCCATCACTTCCCAGAAAATAAAGTGCTACTGTAAAAATACTCAACGTAGAAATCACTGCACATTTATGCTTTAATATTTACTGAAAATTGATACAAATATAGTCCCTGCTGCTGTCTGTCCCACTTAAACCCATTCAATTCAATTTCTTTTATGGGATTTTGGTTAAAAGCCTGAAATAAGGCCCATGGTGAACAAAATATTTTCATGTTTTATTCTATGACATAAACACACCAGTAGTACCCCACTCAGGATTTTAAAAAAGATTTAACGTGTATTTAAAAAGGCGGTTGCTAACAATTTGCTAAATGTGATTAAAGACGTTGTCAGGGACATTAAAGGTCATCACGCCGAACAGGAAAAAACTTTGCAGATAAACTAGTTCAGGTGTGCAGTGCACAATTCCCAAAAAACGTGGATGAAGATTCATCCACAGAATAAATCTGTATTATGGAAAATGTTTTTAAATCAAGTTTAGAAAAGTCGACGCAAGCTTGGTGGTGGTGACGTTGAAGTCAAGCGACCGTAGTGTAGTTAGTTTACAGCATATTGTTAGGTTTTTATTTCTGGCGATTGTATTAGGCTTCAAGCTTCATAAAACGTTGTGTTGATTTGTGAAAAGTATCTTGATGGACAAAACGTGTTAGTATTGTAAAGTTTTGTTGATCACAAAGCTTATTTTCTGCGATAATCCAAAAGCCTATGGGAAAATCCTATTGGGTTTTTGTCGAGGGAACAAGAGTATGCTAACTTCCGGGTTGGAGTACGACATGACGTCATCCCAGCGCCACTTTATTGAGCGCTACATGAACCACGTGACTGCGTGGCGGCGAGATCAAAGAGTGTCGCCACTCTCTTTTTCAACACACACACACACACACAGAGAGAAAGAGAAAGCTCGGATTTTTTCTTCGCGACTGGTAAATAAAGTGTCGTTGTCCATCTGAAGTTATGAGTAATTCCTATTTTTTGCCGTTTCATGTGTTGTTTTTTAGTGGAATCACATTGTTGCTGTATTTTGTTTTGTATATTTTCAGTGGTTTTGTTTGGATGTATGTTGCACTCGTGTGTTCTTCTCCCTGTAATAATTTGGTTCGGACGAACCCGTACATTTCCAGTATGAAGGCCGATTTATGTGTGTTTAGATGTGAGTGTAGTTCTGTTTAAATTGTAATTGTGTTTGTTTTAGGCGGACTGTGCCTCTATTATGTAGCGGAGCTCTTCGTCGTCATGGTTACGGGAGAATTCCTGCTTCCAGTTTCGTTTTGAGTTGTTCTGCGGTTTCCAGTTCTCTCTCCATCTTGTATTTCTCACAGACTGGGAGGTTTGGGTTGTTGGTGTTATTGTGTTGGTTTGTTAATAGTGTTATTTATTATTATTATTTTATCATTATTATTATTAGTTTGACTGTCTTGTTTTATGAGTATTTCTGTTTATTTGTTTTTTTTCCCTTCTGTTTAGTAACCATCATATGAACTGAAGTGACCTCGATGCAGTCTGTATTGGTTCTGGTTCTGTTGGCATTGTGTTTTACATTTATTTTCTGTCTGTTGTAGGAGCTGAAGGTTGGGGTTGGATCTATTGGTGCTGTTTTTTCCTTTCACTTGTGCTGTGTTGTGCTCTCAATATTGTGTGTGTGTGTGTGTGTGTGTGTGTGTGTGTGTGTGTGTGTGGTGTAACTCCTTGCTTGGTGGGCAGATCGTGTCCATCCTTAACCTACTCCCAGTGGGTAAATCTCGGTTCCTCGGTTAGGAAGTTTAATGATTATTTCTGATGTTCAGATGGCTTGGACCATATATTATAATTACACTTAATGTGTGACTATCAGTGACTCGTCTTCATGGTTTGTTTCACTGATCCATTTTTAAAAATGTATTTATCTTGTGGTTTGAAATAAATAAATCTTTATATTTTTGTATATCTAGGTCTCCTGCCTTTCACTACCTGTGTTGCTATTTTTGTGATCCTATTTAGATTTAGTAAATATTCCCAGGGTGGCGTATTTGTTGCTTTCTATTTAGAACTTGATCTATTATCTTTGCCCCCGATGCCACACAATGAAAAACCCCCATCTCTTTTCATCTGTTACTGTCACTTATCTAATGACCATATTTGACATGGGTTTGTACAGTTTCACAAAATTAGGAAACGTCCAAGACACCCTTATCAAATTGCAAAGAGTTTATTGACTGCTGAAGAATCAACATGGGGAAACCCCTATTCCTTCCTGAAGTCCTTGTAAATGTAACAAGATCCATGTTCTTGTCTCTCTATCTTCAGATAAAGCCCATGAACACCCATGTTCATATCACTTGTTTCTCCTCTTATTCTTAAAAAGATATGGTAAAAATTAATGATTGTGTGTCGTTGTACTGGTGGTGCATCAACTGGCCTAAATCCTCAGTTCGAAAGAGCAGCAGCTGAACTCCAGATGACATTGAATCGCTTTATTTCTTATTCCAGTGTCAAATAAATTATTTAGTGTTGCACACTGAATAGTAATATTTGTGGTTTCCACAACCATGAAAATGACTTCCGGGGCGCCTCCAGACTGCAGACCCAGTGCTTCTCTGCTTCTCTGTTTGTTTGTTTATTTGTTTGTGTTTGTCCAAGTTGTTTTCATTACATCTAAGTTGCATATGTGCTTGATCACTTGATGGGATAGTGAAAATGAGAATGGAGTTCACTGGGAAATCTGTATTCACGTGCATTTTGATTTTCTCCTTAATTTTGGAAAACCTTTCGACAACTAGAGAGAAAGGTGTGGGCACACCTGTGAGGATTTACTCTCGGGAATTTTTACTGTCACTAAGAGAGCACCGGCACTCGGAAACACCTGCAATGCTAGACCGACATTTTCTATCCATATTAGAAGTAGTAGCTCAGTGGTTAAAATGTTGGACTTCTGATCAGAAGGTCGTGAGTTCAAATCCTAGCACTGCCAAGCTGCCACTGTTGGGCCCTTGAGCAAGGTCCTTAACCCTCAACTGCTCAGTTGAATAAATGAGATAATTGTAAGTCACTCTGGATGAGGGTGCCTGCCAAATGGATGCAGGTTTAGCTTGTATTAATGTTAATAAAGCCCCAGGCCCTGATGGCTTGAGAGGGAGGATTTTAAAAGCCTGTGGAAATCAACTCAAATTGTCCCTTACGCAGTTATTTCAGATATTATTTAATGATCACAGAGTACCACATATGTGGAAAATATCTACGATAATACCTATCTCTAAAACATCAGGGGAAACACTACCTGAAAATTTTAGACCAGTTGCATTGACTTCCGTCTTGGACAAATGTATGGAAAGAATTTGTAAGTAAACATGTTATTTCTTCAGTGAGTAAGAGTTTAGATCCATTGCAGTTTGCATATCGACCATACAGGGGGACAGAAGATGGCACAATTACTTTAACTGATTTTATTGTAAAGCATGTCCAGGACTCTAAACCTTATGCCCCGGCATTTTTTATTGACTTCACCTCAGCCTTTAATACAATGCAGGTTCATTTGCTTCTATCATGTCTGTATAATGTGAATATAAATTCCGCTTTGGTACATTGGATCAAAGATTTCCTCACAGATAGACCACAGGGAGTTATAATGAATGGCATATTTTCAAATGAATTGGTTTTAAATACAGGGGCACCACAGGGTTGTGTGTTGTCACCACTCTTATTCTCCATATATACCAATGAGCTACAAATTAAGAGTAATCCAGCTGGTCTGTTTAAGTATGCTGATGATATGGTTATGGTGCAAATTTGTTCTAAAAATCAAGTAATGAGCGAGCAAAAATCTTAAAAATGTGGTTGTTCTTGAAGACTGTTGAAAACCGAGAGCCTTGCACATAAATGTAGGGAAAACAAAAGAGATGATTTTCAATTTTAATTCTGGTGAACAACATGTGTTAGGGAAACTAAAGATAAAGGATCAGGCTGTTAAGATTGTGGAACATTTTAATTATTTGGGAACTTATTTGGATACAAGGTTTAGTTTTTGTGAGAATCTGGACAATATTTTAAGGACAGCAAGTCAAAGGTTATTTCTTATCTGTAAATTTAAGAGTTTTGATGTTATTTTTTAAAAGAGTATTTTAATGTTTAATATTATAGGCTGGTATGGTAACTTAGGAGTGAGGAATAAAAATAAATTTCAGAGGATAGTGAGAATAGCAGGAAAAATAATAGAACACCAGCAAACACAGCTTGATAAACTGTATTTTCTGCCAATACACAGAAGAGCAAAAAGGATTGTATTTGAGTCCACTCACCCGCTTAACTCAGAATTTGTAATGCTTTCATCTGGGAGAAGGTATAAGGTCACAAAATATCTTAGAAAATGTGTATAAACATTCCTTTATACCAGTGGCAATTAGAATATTAAATGAAGAGTAAGCACGTACTTTTACAAAAGAGTAAGCCACACAGACACACCAGTGTTGCTGAAGCACATGAAAGCAGAGCCATGACTTTAGGCAAAAGTTTTTAAGATTCTAGTGATTTGTACATGTACTTTTGATCATGAACAGTGTGGGAATTCTCTAACTGTAGGAGGAAATGTCTATTGCTGCGACTTGTGGTGTTTAAAAAAGAAATGCTCAATAAAAATTATATTTAAAATTAAACCCATTTTGTCTGTATAATAGCACATTGAACAACTAGAATGGCAGTAGACAGCTGTTTAGACAGGTCTCAAGATGATGTGTGTCAAATTTGGTGACTATTGGACAAAATTTGAAGTAGTAGCAAATATGGCACTTAGATGGAAGCATTTTTGGCATGTTATTGTAACGTTTGACCAGTAAGTGGTGCTGTCATTAAATTTGATGCATAGCATCAGGGCATGGGCCTGGAGATTTCTACCAAAATTGTGTCAGTGTGCAAGGCTGTTGCTAAGATACAGCCTCACTTTCTGCTTGGCAGTTTCAGTGTCAGATTTGCTGACACATTACTGGCAAACCATTTGGACTATCCACATTTGGACTATCTATAATGGCTGTTGTGTTTTTGCTTTGTGAAAGTGTGTAATGCAGGGATATACAACAAAACAATTATCAGTACACAAAAGAGACTACATCTAACAGTCATGGCATGGATAGAGGTACAACGCCAACACCAAAATGAAAGAAAATAGACTGCCTCCTTCACTGGTGGCCAGCAGCAGAGAAAGCAAAGGCTCTGAAGAAATGGAAATCGGAACTCAAATTTAGCAGTGTGAGTTAAACAGAAAGAGAGAGGAGGTGCTAAAGTGTTTTCGCATTGTGGATAACATTTCACATTCTCAGGCTAAAAGGCTGAAAGATGCCCATACATGTATTGCATGATGCTACTTAAAACTTCCATGGAAGGTCCAGATGACTTGTAATGAATAATGAAATAAGAAAAAGAGAATATATTGTTATTGTGAATGAAGCCGGTCCACACAGATTTAAACCAGTCAAGTCTGTCACCATATATTGTAATAAATAAATAAATAAGCTTATATCATTAGATAATATATACATTTACCCTGACTTCATGAGTATACAGTGTATTAAATATAAAACATGATGATAACTGTTCATATGTGAAGCTCAGTACCTCAGTAAAGCAAAATTCCTTGCCGTTATATAATGTTTTTTACTTGCAGTACCTTGTACAGCCAGTAGGTTCACACAACACAGCCGAGCTCCCTGTAAACAAAAACAGTTTATGTCCACAGCTCAGCTTCCTGCTACATTGTGTAGTCTTATCTGAAAACTGTAAACAACTGCAAATTAGCTCATGTCAGTCATTTCAGATCTGATTTACATTTAAAAATAACCATTCATATCTAGAAATGAATGTTCTGATTAATTGGCATTATTACACAAAGAGTTTACTCTTCTTTGTTCTTCAGCAAATAAGTGAATTTCACTTTAAATGATGTAGCAGTTAAGACATGGAACATTATTGTGGTTTGGTTTAGAATCTAATTCAGCTGTGTGGCTTTAGCCAGTGAGAAATGAGGAAATGCTGTCATTCACATTCTCAGTGAAGCCAAATTTAAAACATCCACACCTGCTTGTTCTCACTACTGCTGGTTTCTGTGGCATGTGCCATGGTTTTCAGCACAAACACTAACAGCACTCAATGAGATGACCTAATAACGAAAGAAGAACATACAGTAGTGAGCTTTAGTTCTGTCTTCTTGTGTAAATCGTTTTTTTTCTTTGTCTTGTGCCTGCTTTTCAATTTGGATTATGGATCTGCTTACTGTGATGCTGCCTTCCTGTACTTTGACCTCTGCTTTGAATTATGACAAATATTATTGGTTGTCTCTTAACAAGGAACACACTGAGTTTACTCACTTGTGTCCTGTCTCATCAGAAACAGACAGATAACACACACAGACAGCAACATTCAGACCATCAGATCAGATTGTGAATGAAACAATATATTTGCTTCCTTAGAGAAGTGTAATTCATGTCAGTTTAATTTAAGTCAATTAATGTCTCCAGTTTAATTTAAGTCAATTCATGTCTAATTTCAGGCCTTTTATTAACAGCTCTAATAGTAAAACTGACTCCTTAAATACTGTTCAGTTGCTGTTATTAGTGTCCGCATCAGCAAGTTTCATGTACAGAAACCACAACAGCGCTTGCCATCTCTGTACTTCCTCTTTCAACACATATTGTTTTTAGACTCCCACTATATTTGGCTATGTGGAGAGATATGTCGTAGACCATTGCTATTATATAGATAATGCACATTATGTGTGGTGAAAATATGTTGCATGTAATGAATACTAATAATCATCTAAAGCTTGAATTTCCACCTGAATTCTCTCTCTCTCTCTCTCTCTCTCTCTCTCTCTCTCTCTCTCTCTCTCTCTCTCTCTCTATCTGAAGTCTGATTGGTGTTTAAGAACACAGGAAGTGTCGAGGCTTTAACACAGACACTTCTCATTCAGTCAGTCATCAGTGTGACAGGATGGAGCTCCGTCCACTCTGTGTGTTTCTCTGTGAGTAAATGTTCTCTGTGTGTCTTCATTACAGTGATTGGTAGTGAATTAAGTTTTGAATTAACGGCTGAGAGTCCTGTAATCAGGTTCTGTGTGATTATTTGATTAGTCTGTAGTTAAGGTTTGATACCGAATTTAGCGTGAACTGTGCATTCTGCTTTGTTGTTGTGTATTCACATTCAACCCAATTTATTTTATGAGTAAAATATTAAATAGTCATTAAACAAACACTGTTTTCAGCAATTGCATCCTGGTGTCTCTCACGCGTGCAGAACATTAAAGCTGATCATTTTAACTGCTGTTACACATTGGTAGTCCGTATTTGTTTAAGATATTACATTTTATACTTTATTCTAAATTTGTTTGGAGATAGTTTCTGTACTCTATCATCTGTAAAGAAAGTGGAGAAAGTTGCTCTTGTAGATATACTATAACATGCTGCAGGGTTTAGCATTTAGCAGGAGACTGTGCCAAGCAGAC
The DNA here is from genome assembly GCF_001660625.3 of Ictalurus punctatus. Classification (NCBI taxonomy): domain Eukaryota; kingdom Metazoa; phylum Chordata; class Actinopteri; order Siluriformes; family Ictaluridae; genus Ictalurus; species Ictalurus punctatus. The sequence continues at coordinate 26,446,172 of NC_030422.2, forward strand.
AGGAAATTACGTGACAGTTTCTAAATGAGAGACATTTATATTAATAGAGACATGGCACTCTGTTCAACAACAGAACAGATGCTGCTTTGAATAAATCTATTTGTGATCATTATAGCATATAGAATGTGAAATCATATACTAACAGGTACAGACTGATTAGAATTTTTATTTAAATTCAGCTCTGAATGACACATTAGTGCAGGCTGTGAAAGAAAGCAGAGGTTTATATTAAAGTTTCACACCCTTCAGTTTTTGTAAAAAGCAGTCACTGATAAAGGGGAACAACTGGTTATATCTGCTATAAGTGATATGAATTAACTTGAAAAGTTTAAAAGTACAGCATGTAGTTCATTAATAAAATTATTTATTGCTTTTGTTGGTAAATTGTTGAGATATATTGTAAGAGTAATCAAACACGCCAGAACAGGAACTAATGGGAAAATAAACTACTTTGGGGATGGTAAGAGTAAACCTGCTTCTCACTGGGCCACATCATACCACCCTGTTCTTCATTATTTTCCAATAACAGCACACCCCCTAGTGTTTATCCCTGTTGTAAATTGTCCTTTCTGTTTCCCTCTGAACATTTAGTGATGACTGGACTCATCCACTGTACACAAACAGGTGATTAATGTACATTTCATTTATTCATTATTCATTTACCTTACACTCTTTTGTTCTTTATCTCTAGCATGTTAACATGGTTTATTCAAATAGTTGTAATATAACTGGGTGTTTTTCACTGAACACAGAATTACATTTTACTGGTGTAATACCATTAGTTGTGAAATATCTTACTGAATAGGAACAGAAAATTACTTCAAAAGTCATAAATGCAGTGTTCATTAATGTCATTAAAAATGATGTTGGGTTTGCCAAAAAGCTCTATTTTGGTTTCATCTGACCATAGAACCTGATCCCATTTGAAGTTCCAGTAGTGTCTGGCAAAGTGAAGACGCTTGAGTATGTTTTTGGATGAGAGTAGAGGTTTTTTTTTTTTCTTGAAACCCTTCCAAACAACTTGTGGTGATGTAGGTGACTTCAGATTGTAGTTTTGGAGACTTTCTGACCCCAAGATGCAACTAACTTCTGCAATTCTCCAGCTGTGATCCTTGGAGATTTTTTGGCCACTTGAACCATCCTCTTCACAGTGCAATGAGACAATATAGACACACGTCCTCTTCCAGTTTGATTCATAACATTTCCAGTTGACTGGAACTTCTTAATCATTGCCCTGATGGTGGAAATGGACATTTTCAATGTTTCGCATTGAAATTTTCCGCAATTTTCGCAGCTATATTCCTTGGTCTTACCTATTGTTATGAATGACTAACGATATTTGGCCTATGTGTTACCTCATATTTATACCCCTGTGAAACAAGAAGTCAGGGTTGAACTATTTCCTGTTCCTATACATATATTTCTTCCGTAAATGGAAGTGAGACCAATCAGACAGGGTTTAGAGGAAAATACGTGGAAACACTCATGTCATACATTGACGTGCTCTAAAAATTCCTGAAAGAACTATGAGTTTCACTTTGTAGTATATTTTTGGTAGATTTGATAGGTTTTGAAAGTAGCGTGAAAGTAAAGTAATTAGTAATCTGATTACTTTTTGCATGCATTAATCAGCAATGTAATCAGATTACAATTTTAAAGTAGTAATTAGCAATCTGTAGTGGATTATTTTTTTGAGTAACTTACCCAACACTGTCCATGAGAGCAGAGTATTTTTGTGGGGTTTTTTTTTTAAACAAAAGATTAAGCAATAAATATAAATTTTCACAGCTTTCTTTGCTCATTTTTACCAAGGGTGCCAATATTAGTGGAGGGCTCTGCATGTATATGAACTGTAATGGGTCCAGGGTGTCAGGTAATGAAGAGGTGATGAAGCCTCTGACCAGCTTTCCAAAGCACTTAATCACAACTGAGGTCAGGGCTACTGGACGATAGTCGTCGAGGCAGGCAGGCTGGGGTTTCTTTGGGCAGGGACAATAATGCACTGTTTGAAGCATGTGGAGATTACCGATTGTGCCAGGGAGATGTTGAATATCTCCATGAACACTGGTGCTAGCTGGTCAGCACAGGCTCTAAGGACCTGACCTGAGATGCCGTCTGGTCCTGCTGCCTTCCTGGTGTTCACTCTACTGAATGAGTTCCTCATGTCGTGCTCTAAAACGATGGAAGTGTTTCCCTCTCTGACCCTCTCTGTATGCATGCTTCCATTCGTTCTCTTAGGCTTGTTTCACACTGGATGTGTAAGCAGAGCAGAATCAGCATGCATTTAATAGGTTAGAGCATTCACACCGCAGGCCGAGGCGGTGCAGCAGCACATAGCAGGAACAAAGCAGAAGTGCTGAGTCTATTTTGCTGCACTGCTCACGCTGAATTAAAGTGACAGTGCATGCTTCCTCGTCAAAATAAATATGGGTTGACATGAAAAATTAGCAGTTTCACCATATAAAAAACATATAAGTCATGTCTACTATGTTTCACAGCCACCATGTGACTTTCAGCAACTGAAAACACTATTGCCAGGAGTTTTTTTTTTTGCCCCAATCACAAAAGCATGTTTAAATGTTTTAAACTAAACTCATCAAAAAAAGAAACGTCCCTTTTTCAGGAGACTGTGTTTTAAAGATAATTTTGTAAAATCCATATAAGCATTACAGATCTTTATTGGAAAAACAATGTTTTTCATGCTTGTTCAATGAACCATAAACAATTATTGCACATGCACCTGTGGAACAGTCCTTAAGACACGAACACTTTACAGGTGGTAGGCAATTAAGGTCACAGTTACCGTAATACTAAAGAGACCTTTCTACTGACTCTGAAAAACACAAGAAGAAAGATGTCTAGGGTTCCTGCTCACCTTCATGAACATGCCATAGGCCTGCTGCAGGGAGGCATGAGGACTGCAGAGGTGTCCAGAGCAATAAACTGCAATGTCTGTAATGAAAGATGCCTAAGACGGTGCTACAGGGAGACAGGAAGGACAGCTGATCGTATGTGCAGTGGAAAATTACATGTAACCATGTGTCCCCCCAGACGTGATCGAGAACTTGCAGATGCCTTGGTGGAAGAGTGGAGGAACATCTCACAGCAAAAACTAACAAATCTGGTGCAGTCCATGAGGATGAGATGCACTGTAGTACTTAAAGAAGCTGTAGGTCACCAGATACTGACTGTTACTTTTAATATTGACCCCCCTTTTGTTCAGGGACTCGTTATTCCATTTCTGTTCATCAAATGTTTGTGAAACAGAGCAGGTGAATGTGAGAGGACGTTTCTTTCTCTTTTTTTTTGCTGAGCCTTCAAGTCTAGCTTTAGTTGAAGATTACTTTTATCATATAAACTACATAAATGCAGAATTTTACACGCTTACATGGTATTTGTGGGACGGGGAACACTATCACATCACAGCAGAATATTGTTCATAAACAAAAGCACGTGATAGGCATAACAGGGGAAGAATTTTTTTTATTTGAAATGTTTCTGTGGACCTTTTGTTGGCACACATTCTTGTATTTGCGGTACACAAGCTGTGGTTCAACTACACGATACAATAGATGCCAATGTGAAAGCACAATAGAAAGCATGCTGCTTCAGCTCTGCTCTTGCATCTAGTGTGAAACAGGCCTTAGTGATGTTAGCTCTGTTAGCACTACTACCATTGTTAGCATCGCTAGCTAGTTGCAGCCTCCAAGCGAGCCGAAAAAGTGTTCAGCTCATCTGCCAGATTCAGTGTTCTGGAGGATGGTGTTTTATAGTTGGATGGTTTTATGTTGTTATGTTTACGTGACAGAAAGTAAGTGCACAAGACAGGTCTTAAAAATGCCAAAGCTCAATGCCCTAAACGCACATTCAATCCACACCATATATAACACCACAATTACCAGAACGGTAATTGAGGCTAAGCGTAGCCCATCATTCATCACGCACAGGAACTCGTATGTCCCGAAATCGAGGAAAACTTTCCAGTGTAAGTTAAGTTAATTCGATATTACTAGAGATGCACTGATACTAAATTTCTCAGCCGATACCGATAATTGATTATTCAGAGTGATTTTGGCAGAGTGATACCGATAACCAATACCGATAGTTCTGCCTTTTATACTTTCTGTTAAATTAATAATAATTAATTCCACAATACTGAAGGAAATGCAAATAAAAACTTTATTCTCTCCATTTCAACGAGGTGTTTCACAGTAACTGGTCTCATAAACAGAAAACACATGACTCAAATTAACATTAACACATGAACTAAATTCTGAAGATTAAAGTAAGATTTCTTAACTGATTGAGTGTTATTAATTCATATTAACATTGACTGAATTCTAAAAAAACTCCTGATAGACTCACATTCACTCATCACAAACAAAAACATTTGTACTGAACTGAACATCAAACTGGTAATATATAATAAACTTTTTTATATATTAAAATTAACTGGACATGAAATATACTACTCTACAAATATATTTTTTTTCTGTGCAATATATACTTTTTAAATGTCAACATTTAAATCTTTCAACGCTGTACTGGCCCTTTAATTCAGCGCAAGCAGCTCGGCAATAAATAAATTAGACTCAACGTGGAAACTCCCACTTCACTGCTGCAGCGTCCGGTGTAAAATTTTAGCAGTGCAGAGCTTACAAACTGCTGTTTTGTCATAATTCCACACAAGAGACATCTTTATACACAGACGAGTTCTAGGTGTTTTTTTCTCCCTCTTGATGTGTGTGTGTGTGTATATATATATATATATATATATATATATATATATATATATATATATATATCTTTTTGTACTTTTTAAAATTACTTTTCATAACTTTTTTTTTTTTTTAAATAATTTTTATAAAACTACATAACAGACAGGTATGGAACATGAATCAAAAATGCTTCTGAACACTATATCTACTTTGAACAAGAGAACTAGGCTGTAATAACATGGACTATTTCTAATAGACTATTTAAGACTGAAAGCATTCACATAAGAATAATTAAGAATGAAGAATAAATTGGGATGAAGGGCGTGTCTCGTTATCCATCACATTGTTAAATCTCCGGCTCTCAGCCCCTCACTGAACAGAGCAGACGCAGAGAGAGGTGTGAGTGCAGAAGGAAAGCAACACTTCGCGCTTGCAGGACAGTACTGCCGACATTTGGAAAGTCGTAAGGTTTGTCCAAAAAGTCGCTAGATTTGTCACTAGGCTTTTTTTTTTTTTTGCAAAAATGTTGTAAAAAGGGGTCTGAAAAGTGGCCAAGTTGGCTACACCTCTCACCACCAAAAAGAAAATACAGAGGGAGAGGGAACGCAGGGTTTTTCATTTATGCACATTCTTTTTTAAAAGCAATACACAATACACTGAGAACCCAAATGATGCCGTCTGTGTTTTTTCTTGAAAACAATGTCACGAATCGTGACGGAGCAGAGATAGGACGGATGCAAGTGCAGGATGAACAGTTGTTTATTTGAAAGAGAGACAGGCAGACAAATCCAAAACGTGATCCAAAACGTAATCCGCAAACATGCAAGAGGTCAGGCGATTGGCAAACAGGCATACACGGGGCAAGGCAGGAATCTAGGTCGTGGTCACGGAAAACAGGGTCGAGAAACAAAACGAGAAACGAACTATGACGAGGGACTGGAAGCGGATAATCCAGCGCGAACGAACTCTAAACATGGACTGTGGATACGATACGATACGATACGATACGATACGATACGATACGATACGATACGATACGAACTTAAGCTAACTCTAACATATTAATCTTCCGCGTTGTGTGCTGGGAGACGCGCGGTATATATGCGGACATAATCAGCGTCTAAACCGCTAGCAGCTGAGGGCAATACAGACCCACGTGAAATCCCAGCCAATGACAGAACAGGGAGGAGACATGACAGAAACATAAACAAAACACACGTGTCCAGATGTCATTACGGTCAACAATGGAAAAGCAGGTGCTCGCGCATTCGCGCTTAGAGCACACTGCTTCAAGGGGGAATCATGACATCCGATCTCTCTGCGCCCCCCTGGTTGAGAACCACTGCAATATATGATACAATGGGGGGAGTAGAATTTCCTCTGCAAATAGTTCTAATATCATTTTTAATTAAACTTTAATCATACTTTATTAAGAAATTTCAAGTATTCATTACATCAAAATATCAATGGTTACAATATTAATATAGACCTATACATTGTTAAAATTTCAAAGAACATAATGTATATTTACATGAATATTTACACTTTGCCAGCTATCACGTTTAAAATACCCCATGGGTGTTTATTTTTTTCTCCTTTTCAATTGTCCTTTGTTGTTTTTATTCTCTCATGATCTGTTTAAACACAACCTCAGAAGAAATATGGGATTGTTGCATAATTATTTTGCATCTTGTTTTCCAGATTTTATTATTCACTGTGCAGATTACTAGCCAAAGAAAAATGTTCACTTTCTTAGGCAAACTTCCAGCAAAAAATGTCATGCCTTATAGATTTTTCATTTAAGTTTATATTTAGCTATTCCAATATTGACCATATTTTCCCATATCGCTGCTGATCTTGGACAACACGGGCGGTTCTAGACCATTTTTATGACCCTGTCTGTCATCTCAGCCCCATAGCCAACTATCAAACTATCAAACCCTCTTTTATTTTCAAAAAATAAAATAACCCTAAAATGCAGGACACGTCGATAATAATAATAATAATAATAATAATAATAATAATAATAATAATAAGAAGAAGAAGAAGAAGAAGAAGAAGAAGAAGAAAAGACTAACAGGCAATTTGATCCGAGGTTTTCTTTGCGGTGTTTATTCTCTTTTATATTCTGCGCATGCGCGGTAGCTCTTCGTAAGCGCGTCGCCAGCTATCTACAGTACTTGAATAGAGAAGCGCGCAGTGGCTGTGCTGCAGCAAACAGATGACTATTCGTGTGTTACTTAACAAAATAATATATACATATATACACAAGTGTATCACATGAATCGCAACGGGGCAGGGCATAAACAAAGTCAAATCAGGCATAAGGTCATACACAGGTGAAAAGCACTTCTCTCTACACACAATGGCAATGATCTGCCCTGGGATGGAGACTGACTAGGCTTAAGTACACTTTCGGAAACATGCAGGCAACCAATCCTGTCATACAAGGCCGGAGCAGGTGTGGACGTGATCATCCATTAGCAAGCCAGAACGTGACGCATGCAGTAGGCGGGGCCTAGAGAAGGGGGAGGAGACAAAAGAATCCCATCCCACCACTGACAGACAAACAAATGGCACATAGAGCAAACAGAAATTCACTGGATAACGTAACATCCTTCTTAGGCGTGCATCCTTGCGCAGGCATAGAACACAACTTAATTCATGAAATAAAAGACAATTTCTCTCATTCCGAGACATGCTCGCTTTTTTATAGATGGGTATACAACATTTTTTTTTACAGGACAGGGAGTGCAAGGGGGGACAGACAGAGAGACTGAAGGGGTCACAGGAGACGGAGAGATAAAGCAAGAGACAGGTAAGAAATGATGAAGAACAGAGTGAACATTTTCTAATGTTCTCACAGCTAAAAAAACTTTTATTGCTCAGTGCCCACAATCCAGTAGTAGTATTCCAGAAAATATTTTCTAGTTTTCTGTTTCCCTAAAATATTTAATGTTCAAATATGCCATTTTCATAGTCATGATAATCCTTTAACATGATAATTAACCCTAAAATAAAAGTCCTGACATTATTTACTCACCCTTACAGTATGCCATTCTAAAACATCATAACCTTTTCCATTTTAAGATCAGTGATTAAAGGGGTCATGATTGATTTCTGTCCGTCATTTTTGGAGAACCAATGCAGGTTGTAAAATGTTTTGCTATTTGTGTTTTACTGTGTATAATTATAAAGGCATGGTTGTGTTTTGTGTCTGTTTCTCCCACAAAAGCATGCCTTTCACATAAAAAAAAAAAAATTCATTTAGCCCATCACAGTGGTTCTCATTTAAAGAGAGACATTTCATTAAAAACGATGCATACAGACAGTCGTCTGTCAGTCGAACAGTATACGTGTAACGATTTGAGCCGTACTGCAGAGTGCAAGACTGGTAGCATTGCATCATTTATAAAATTTTAGTATCGACTTGGTACCAATTTAAATATCGGTACTTTACACTTACTATATTGTAATATAGTGGTCCTGTTTTACAAAGATGCACTAATTAGGAAATTGTCTCTAGCTTAACATCCTCACTGAGGCCTAAGCCATCTAAGGATGAAATCCTAGAACCGCCACTGATGGACAGTATATTACAAGATGTTCATTTGTTTCATTTTCATTACAACCATTAGCAGGACATTTTTAGTAGAACATAGCAACTCTATTTTACAACACACCATACTACTAATCTGCCTACACGTATTATCCACATTATATCTCTCATGTTTTCTGATATGTCTTTTATTCGTATGTTTTTAATACACTCTAAGCTCTCAGTTAATGTTAGATGTTTATGTTGGAATATCTCACCATATTCTTTCTCATTTATTTTCCAATATACGGCTTTATTCTGCATATTTAACTGGAGCAGCGCTATAGCCCATCCACACTGCCTCTGTTTTAGTCGGGTTTCATTTAGCTCCTGAGATTTTTTCATAATTTTGAAAATGCTAAATAATTCTGTCGAGTTCCTTTTGGTCTTTTACAGACACAGATATATCGTCCGCATATGTCTTTATTTATTTGTCACTTTTTTACCCAACCGTCTAATCACAGTGGAGGATGGGCGGGACAAATACCACACCGACCAAACGTCACATCCTACATGTAGCATGACTGAACAACAATGGAGGAGCAGTTAATATTGCTGGTCTCCAAGTATTCATGTCTGTAAAAGATGACATCCGCAGACTACCAAAATATTAAAATAGAAAATAATGCTTGGAGGAACATTTTGAGATGTTTCCTCACCCACAAAATCTCATGACCCCACATGGACTGGTGGGTCCGTCTTCTCTTTCCATGTGCTTGAGCCATTCTTTCATCCAAAGCAAGGGCTAGAGCAAATACTTTACCTTGTGTTGACCTTTTTATATTCAGTAATTTGAATCTAGTAACATTCTAGTAAGTTACTTCCGTGGATATTCCGTATCATAGCAACCAATGAGTCTTGGCTGAAAAAACGCTCCAGAAATTATATTTCTGGATTTCTTGAGTTAATACTGATGTCTGGTGAAAATGTCATATGAACAGCCTCATTGGAAATATATTTACTGAAAAAAATGTTGACCCATCCAATACATATTTCCCCACTGTGTCTTTATAATTTTCATAAATTTCCCCATCTATTTTACATTTACAACAAAACTAGATTCATAATTCCTTTTTTGAAATTTATAAAATTATTTTATATTTTTTCCTCTTTTCTAACCATCTCCTTTTTGACCTCAGAAAGGCTCCCTTTGATTTCTCTTCATACCATTTTTCCAGGTCTGATTATAATATATGTAACTTGTTATGAGATTGTAGGTCAGTATCTGCAGAAGATAGTTGGACTATTTCATATGTTTTTTACTTTGAGCAATTTCCTTACCCCTTTTCATAGCTATTAATTTCACCTCATTTCATTAACTCCCAATATCTCCCATATACTTTTTATAATTGGGCTTTACTCCAGAATCACTTAATAATGTTTTTTTTTTTTTTGCCTCTTTCTGAAAAAGATCATCTTAAAGTAGGTTACATTTAATTTCCAATAACCCCTGTTCAATCCACAGACACCCAAATGATCTAGATCAATTAGTAAATTCATTTAATTTGTGGTCAGTGAAGACCAATGGATTGATTGAGATTGAGATTTTTAAAAAATTCTTTCCATTAAAGTGTCAAACAAAAAATGAATAAATCAATTCTTGATTGTTTAGATCTACCCCTGTTACACCACGTCAATTGCTTCTTGTCTGGATTTTTTAATCTCCAAGCATCTATGACATTATGATGACTAATCTAATCTACTAATAATTGGACATATGGAATTTGGTCCTTTAGGAAATGGATATCGATCTATTGGTACATTAGGGACTAAATTAAAAAGGATTTTATTTTAATATTTTGGACAATATCTTTTAGGTTTTGTATCTCTACTGTAAATATATTGTATATATAAATATATATTGCCAGTAAATATGTATCATGATTAATATACACAAATAAATAAGCCATCTTCCAAATGTATGAGTTTTACTGAATATAATTTTTCCTTTGAACGCCTGTTTAAAAATCACCACACTGGCAGATTTACTCCTCTGACAAGAAAGCCACATTTCATTTCCCCATTGCTTTTTCCAAAGATCAAGGTCAAATGATAGCGTGTGTGTTTCTTGCATGAAATAAAAGTCTGCATTAAAGTTTTTGCAATATAAAAAAACAGAATTACATTCATAACAGTCTCTAATACCTCTGACTACCGCTGTAACAGTATGAAAATTTCATAACACGATTATCGTGACCAAAAATATCACGGTTACCAGGATTATCACAGTATTGTTAAAATGTGCTGAAAATGTACAAAAAGTACTGATACACACACTGAAATTATTTAAACAGGTTTAATATTTGTGTTTGACCGCACACCAACTGCCCACCGTGGCATCGCCCCCACTGTCATTTTGCTTTTTACAGTAACAAAATTCATTTAGTTCAGTTAGAGAACATGGTGGAAGGCAGTGACGGCACTCGGGAGTCTTTCCAACCATCCAAGAAGACCAAATCTGAAATGTGGTCATATTTTGGATTTAATAAAAATTCTGAGGGGAACTTAATAGAAGATGGGAACCCTGTCTGCAGAGCTTGGCAGAAGAAAGTTGCTGTGAAAGGGGGCTTTGGTACTTCATTGGAACTTTTCCCTATTTTCCCCCTCGCTTTAAATCGCTTATGAATGCCCATGTAACTGCGTGCATTTCGCTTTCGAATTAGCGGCAATTACTTGAATGGTGGGTTCATAATTATTCTTAATGAAAAACACAACGACAACAAAACAGTACAACGACAAACTCGCTTATATTAAACCAAATCTTTCACAATTGTCTTGTCTCCCAGCTCGACTCAATCTTCCTATCATTCAGCTAACCTCACTCTTCCTGTCAGTCAGCTCGCCTCACTCTTCCTGTCAGTCAGCTAACCTCACTCTTCCTGTCAGTCAGCTCGCCTCACTCTTCCTGTCAGTCAGCTCGCCTCACTCTTCCTGTCAGTCAGCTCGCCTCACTCTTCCTGTCAGTCAGCTCGCCTCACTCTTCCTGTCAGTCAGCTCGCCTCACTCTTCCTGTCAGTCAGCTCGCCTCACTCTTCCTGTCAGTCAGCTCGCCTCACTCTTCCTGTCAGTCAGCTCGCCTCACTCTTCCTGTCAGTCAGCTCGCCTCACTCTTCCTGTCAGTCAGCTTGCCTCACTTTCGTCACGTGATAAATGAAATCTGACTGCTGATCTGTGCTGTGACTCTGACTCATTCGGCTCATGCTGAATTGAGCAGATGCGTTCAGTTTTTAATTGTAGCGTCCATTTTCATGCTCAAAAAACAATGTAGCATGCTGCGACTGTGCCAGAATCATGCTGGGTGTGTATGGACAGCCTTTACAGCGGGTTTTACAGATCATGATAATCGTGCAGTTTTAATGATAATTAAATGTGACACGGTAATACTAACCATCAGGGAATTGTAATGTGAAACGGGTAACCGTTTCATCCCTACCCCTGACATTAATGGAACAGACAGACAAAGACAGATGAACAGATAAAAGTAATAAGAAAAAAACAACCACTCCTAAGCCTAAGTGTAAGATTGGTCGTAAGCTTTGTTTAGCTAATTAAGGGTTTGTGCCCACAACATTAACTGTACTAGTCTTTGGTCATTAATATTTAACAGTGCAGTGAACAAGAAACATTTAGAACAGTTCAACAGATCAACTGTGCATAAAACAACAATATAAAGACTGTTTGTTACTAAAAGTGTCTTAAGAGCTACAGCTTGGCAAAAAACAGTTACGATTTGGAGGATTGATACCAGCTACCATTGATGATCACCTTAACTCCTGCAAAAAACGCCACCTAGCCCTCTTTTTATGCCGCCTCCACCACTGGCCATACTTCCTTACTACCATTCATGTCAGCTTTGGTCAGAGCTTCCTTAAATCTTAGGTTATGGGCCTTCAGGTATTCACAGCTCTTTGCCTGTTTCCAAAGGAGCGCGTAGCTCTGCTTGAGAACTGGATGATTGTCGCTCTGGGGTCTCTGTTCGGCTCCTTTGGTACTAAACGATGAACAATGTCTACATCCATTGTCTGTCTGACCTTTTCTTCTGGAATGACAGTTTTGCATATTTATATCACACATTGCTCTATATTCTCATCTGCCCTTTCTGGAATTCCAGAAATATGAATATTCCAACTATGATGATATCATTCAGCCTTGTTCAGTCTGTCTTCTATTTCCTTTATCTCTCGTTTGTTTCTTGTACATGTCTCTTTCACAGATTTCATATCACTTTTTAATTCATTGACTTATTTAAAGGCAAAGTCAAGTGAGCGTTTGAACATCAATAGTCACAGTATTCTTCTTGATAATGTCATCCAGACTGTCGGCTCTCTTGTTGATCTTATCTCTTGTTGAGTGAGTTGATGACTCACTATGTTGTTTTGAATCTCAAATAGTGTAGGTTCCTTTTTAGTCTTTTTCAATTCCATGCTCTTCAATGGTGTGTCAGGTAGAGGAGTCAACTGTTCGTTTACCTGCACTGCAGTAGATTTGTCAATGATAGTAACAGCCATTTCACTAGATTAGAAACCGAGGTGACACAGCTTGCTTTGTGATGCAGTAATGTAAAAAATTGACCAATAGCTTCCAAACATGCTGCAGAACTATATGTATATTATTTAAAGTATTGTATGACCAAAGTCAATAAACATTCATGGATATTTAGCATCTAAACCTTAAAAAGCACTCAGATTAAATAACATTCAACTGCCATCTTGGGTCACCCCCATTTTGTTTGCATCTAGGCATGAGGAAGATGACGACATGGTTCCATTTCCCAAATGATGGATGTGACTATGCGCTGGAGCTGACTTTGAATGGAGTGTAGCAATAGTCCAGTGTCCTCTTGCCCCTGGTAGGGCAGGTGATGTGTTGGTGGAAGTTTGACACTGCGCGTTTGAGGTTGGCACTGTTAAAGTCCCCCGCCACAGTAAGGGCAGCATCCAGATGATGAGTCCGGTGTTGAGTGAGAGCCTCATGCAGTTCACATAAGGCAGTGTCCATGACCGCCTGAGGTGGAACATAAAGGGCACTGACTATGGTCGAGGTACAGTAGATTCCCGAGGATGAAAGGGATATGGAGGATGCAAAATATGTGTTGTCTCCAGTAACACACACACACAAACATTTGCAAACATTTTCTAAAATGTAACTTCTCAAGATTTCAGTAATGTGGTGTACAATTACTGACTGCTACCAATATGTATCTCTGCACAATTTGCCCCCTTCTACTCCATCCATTAATGGACACATCATGTTCATCAAGAAACCGTCAGTGTCACTGTCCTCTAACTAAGATCTGCTCAGTGGTGTTCCTGAAAAGAGATGTGATCCCTGAAGCTTTCACTCGCCTTCTAATCAGGATGTAAAGCCAGTCTTAGAAATCAGGTGATACACAGGGAGTTGATCATTTACATACAGCTCACTGTGAGGAGGAAAACACTCAAATATGTACATCTGAGCACATTTATTATGACCTTGTAATGCAATATAAATATAGATATAATAATATAGATATAATCCAAATGAATGTAGTATTGAAACAGTGTGTAAGTATATAGTTAATTATTCTGAATGTAGGCAACTAGCTATGATAATACCACTGGCATTGTATTTACATTGATAAGCCACAATAAATTAAATACAACTAAATAAACTATTTTATTCTGCTACATGTGTCTTTAGGTATAGGTACCAATAACACGATCACGATTAGCTAAGGGCTAATACGCCAACATTCAATGGAGTCAGCTAGCTTACCTGTTCTGTACTAGTTTGCTTATAAATACATATTTGGTCACAATTTACAAACATACCATGGAGCTAAGGGTTAATGTCAGAGTGTCTAATGGAGTAAATGAGATCGCTATTGCTTTTAATGACTACTGTTTACACTCTGCACCCCAGTACCCATCCCCCAGAATGTCTTTCATCCTTTATCTTCATGTTTTCTACCTCTGTCAATCTCTGTAGTTAAAAAAAAAATGCTCATCTTAAAAATGAGCTTCACTGATTAACATTAGCCTTTTCCTGTGTTCCATTCAAGTCAGAGCTCTGTGTTGAAGTCTCTGTGCACTTCCCAGCTGCCACTTATGCATTTACATTTATTCACATAGCAGATGCTTTTATCCAAAGCGACTTACAAATGAGAAAAATACATGCAAAGCGATGTATCAAGCAGAGAACAATACAAGTAGTGCTACCATACAAGATCCACTAATGGAGTTCCAGAAGAAGCAAAGTGCACAGAGTAGAGTTGTAAGTGCCAATTTTTTATTTATTTATTTATTTATTTTTTATATGAGTTGGTTAGGTGTTCACGGAAGAGGTGGGTCTTTAGCTATTTTTTGAAGATGGTGAGAGATTCTGCGGCCCGGATTGAGATTGGAAGTTCATTATACGGGACACAGCATTAATTTTATTCACAACAGTTAAAGACAGTGGCTGTGTGGCATGACCAAACATTATAGTTTTATTTGTCAGTCGCTATACTTTACTTCCCTGAACTGTGCAACTGTTCAATAATGTGTGAAACCTAACTAATTAGCCAGGTAGCTAGCTACCATCCAACATTGCTTAGCCTAGGTAACGATCTAATAAACTATCTAGTGTGCTGTTGTAGGTAACTAGCTTCCTAATGTTAGACAAAGAGAAGTAAAGTGACAGTGACACTAATGTCCTTTGAGATGTTAGTTAAAGTGTTGAATAGGTATTTACCATCGAAGCTTACGTGGACGAGGACGATAAAAACACACTGTCTGTACACCTGCCATTATGAGATGGGGCAAAAAGAAACGGTTATGTGAGATGAATTTGAAACGAACCGGGTGTGTTCGGCTGTGGCTGGATATAACCAATCGGTGAGAGTTGCCACATGCAGTCGGGGTAGGAGGTAAAAACGGAGCCGTGCAGTCGGACACCTTCTGCTTCCTGTAATGACGCTCGCGCGGTGTTTGCTTCTTTTATCGCAGATGAAGTGGATTAGATGTAATATTTCTCAGATAAACAGATGTCTGAATTTTACATGTATTTTGAATTTTACATGTTCTGTATAGGTTCTCTTTAGATTGTTACAAAAAGAACTCCCTGCAACATGAGGGGAACGTTCTGTGTTTGCTGATTATAAGCTGATCACAAGCGCTGCATATCCAATCACATCCAATCACATCAGCCAATTATCCAATCACATAATTTGTTGACGAAAATTCACGTCATATGCACTTCGAGATATTTATTTAGTAAATGTGTTTCCACCGTAGATTATGCACGTTTTTTCTGCCTCAATTGAGCTCAGAATTTTTTTAATGTGCAATTTTTTAAAATGTTGTGCTATGTTTCTATAGCGAGACCAAAGCCTGCAGTGAAAGTACAGCCAGCTGAGCATGTGTTCATTGGGGAAACCGTCACTCTCACATGTGAGATACAGACTGGAGAATCCTGGCGTTACCTCTGGTATAGAAATAATGAAGAACTCAGTGATGCTGCAGGAAAGAAAACACACACAATCACTGATATTAAAGACTCTGATAAAGGTGATTATACATGTAATGGAACACAGTCATCAGACCCTAAATACACACAGACCAGTGATGCTGTTACACTGACTGTATCAGGTGAGTGTGTTTTATCTCACATATTATTTATTCCATTAACAGTGGAAAGTGTAGAGGTGTATTTTGTATAGAACACAGTATGTTAGATGCTCTAATGCTGTCAGTGAACTCAATTTATTAAACTCTGACTGCAAATCACAGTAACTTATTATAATTAAACTTGTAATAAAAGATGCAGGAATTAAGAAAAAAAAAAGAAAAAAACCTATAGAAAATGTCCCTAGAACATTATTTGGTTTAAAAAAAAAAAAAAGGAACCAAATGCTAATGTGAGGGGAATGTTCAGTGTTTGCTGGGTATAAGCTGGCGCCATGCGCTGAATGTCCAATCACATCCAATCACACCAGCCAGTTATCCAATCACATGATTTGTTGAGGAAAAGACACATGACTTGTTTGATGTGCATCGAGGAATTTATTCATTAAATGTGTTCCATGGTAGTTTATGTGCATGTTTTATTCATATTTTGGAGATTTTATTCATATCTGGTGCTTCCATCCAGCATTTTTTATGAGATATCCCAAAATTCTCATAAAAATATGTTGATGGAAACAGTGTTTGTATGTGTCAGAGTGTGTGTGCACACGAGTGTGTGTGAGTGTGAGTGTGTGAGAGAGAGAGAGCAGTCTGGCTTTTACACACCTACATTAAAGCTCACACAGCTGATGTGATTTTTCATTTAGTAGTTATGGCTGTGTGTTGAGTTACTTTGAGAGAACAGTAAATTTACACTGTTATACAAGCTGTACACTCAATACTTTACATTGTAGCCAAGTGTAATTTCTTCAGTGTTTTCACATGGAAAGATATAATCAAATATTTACAAAAATGTGAGGTGTACGCACTTTTGTGAGATACTGTATATACTGTGTGAGATACTGTGTGTGTGTGTGTGTATATATATATATATATATATATATATATATGTGTGTGTGTATATAGAAAGTTATTTATAATTAAGTACACTTGTAAAAAAAACAAATCAAATATCAAATTGTACTCAGTAAATCATTGCTAGCACACCAGTGTATCTTTTACCTTTAGTTTCTTGTTCCCTTGCTGACACTCAGCGTTCCTAAAGATCTTATGAAAAGATAAACAGGATGGTCAACACACTGTAATTCAGACATGAATAAATAGTGTAGATGTTAATTGTCAGTACAGTGACCTGATTATTTTTAGGGATGAGTCTGCATTTAAAATTGTGATCTACATTTACTTCATCAGTAGCGATTGTTGTCTGTCAGAGCTTAATTATTTAGTAAAATAATAGTGCTGGAAATGAATTCATTTATAGAAACAGTACTGATTTTGTTTTTTTTTTGTTTGTTTTTTTACAGAGAGTCCTAAACCTGAGGTGATTATAAAGCCTGATACACAGGTGTTCATAGGAGAGCGAGTGACTTTCAGGTGTGACATAAAGGGAGGGGACATTGAGTGGACATACGACTGGTATAGGGACGATAAAACATTCAACCTATCCCTCACAGCACAGGAGATCATCATCAGTGATTATCACAGTGGTAATTACACCTGCAGAGGGAGGAGGAGAAGTGACTCTCAGATCTCAAAGACGAGTGATCCTGTTACACTCACTGTATCAGGTGAGTGTGTGAATGTTATTACTTGTATATGTAAAAGTTATGATTAGTTCCAGATTTTATCCTATGAGGAAAAAATGTGATTTGTAAAGAATCACTACAACTTATTAGCTCTTCTGATTGGTGTGACATTTTTCCTCAGCTATTATTTAAATTGTTAGGAAATAATTGATGTGTGTAAGGAACATGTTCTTCCCCTAATAGTCAAGCTGACGCTCCTGCTACTTTAGTTGAGTGAAGAAGATTTTTAAATAGATACTGATGTGTGCAGTTGGTGGTGCAGGTTGTGTCAACCCAAACTTCCAACAGCAAAACACAGTGTACCCCATTTTTCTTTAACATGCGCACACAAGAACTAGAACACATCTCAGTCCAACAGAGAGTTTCTGTAACACATCAGCTGTACCAAAGAGCATGACCTTCACTGACTGGAGTAATTCAGCTATAAACATCTGCTTGTTAAAAATGACAAAAACAAGTTTTTTTGTTTTTTTGTTGTTTTTTGTTGTTGTTTTTTAAAGTGAAAACGTACACAAATGTTTATAATTTAATAATTTTCAAGATTTTCAAATTTGTAGGGATCTACGAGTATTTTTAAAGACTTATTTTGACACATTTGCGTTTTCCTTAGCTAACTAGTGCGCATGCAGGTGCAGTTGTCACTTGATATGAGAGGAAACTAAAATAAATAAAAAAAACTGAGTACTACGACCACATTGGAGTGTGAGAAACGTATAAAAGTTTAGTTTCGAGTCGAGGTCTACTCAAGAGTTACATTGTGTTACTGTGATTCAAACTTTATGTTCTCCAGTACAGCAGGTACTGTGAATAGTGAGTATGGAGATAGTATAATCTCAAAATTAATACATTCATAAAAATCAGATTCAGGAATGCATAAGCTAATTCACATTCACAAAAAATGTGAATATATTCGCAAACACTATCCCACACATTCATATCCTGATTCATATTCACAAATGCAACACACAATTCATAAACACACAAGTGTGACTGTAAATTTCTGAATGAAATCTGAGGCTTTACAGTATGGGAAAGCAAGAAGGAGAGAACGTCAAACATCCAGTGATTGATATCTGCTGTGCTGTGGAGAGGACTTAATGACGAAGGACAAAGACACAAGTGACATAGTGTCATCACAGAGAGAGTAATACTGTTTTACTGTAGAAGTGATTATTGTAGTAAAGACTTCACATCCTGAACTTGTGTTTCATTTCTAACAGAAAAACCTAAACCTCAACTCACATCAAGCCGTGAAGGACCTGCACTGACAGGAACCTCACTGACTTTGTACTGTACACTGAAGCCGCCGTCTGCTGGATGGAAGTTTTACTGGATCAAACCCACACAGAGCACTGAGACTGAGACTAAAACACACTCCTACACCATCAGCCCAGGTACTGTCTCTGATCGAGGTTATTACAAGTGCAGAGCTGGAAGAGGAAACCCGGTCTACTACACACACTACAGTAATGAACTCAGGGTAGATGTTATTGGTGAGTAAGAGACTTTCTGTTAAGTGATTCTGCACAACACTGAACATATAAACAACATGTGAGCAGAGACACAATAGTAACATGTACACAGCTACATACAGACAACTCTTTCAGCTAAATCATGTTATTAAAGTTAGAGAGAGACAGTGTGAGCACGGCTGAGCAGGGCTGGTGTGAGGTGAGCTGGAAAGCAAGTGGAACAACACTAGCTTAGCTTTGGTAGAAAATGTCACCAAAACCTGTAAAACTCTTTTAACAAGCTGCTCAGAGGCTGTAAAAGGGGCTTCATAAAGTTCCTGCTTCAGAAACATCAACATGCTCAAGTGGAGACCTGCCTGAGTGTGAATGAGTGAAGAGGACGAGGGTTGAACTTTTAAACTGAACCACTGCGTGTAAAGCCCGGTTCACACTGCACAGACAGACGCCTGTGTGTTAGCTCTGTCAGCAGTGGTGGCTCAATGGGTAAGGCGCTGGGTTACTGATCAGAAGGTTCAAGACCCATCACTGCCAAGCTGCCACTGTTGGGCCCTTGAACAAGGCCCTTAACCCTCTCTGCTCCAGATGTGCCGTGTCATGGTTGGCCCTGCTTGCTGAATACAACTTCCTAACAATCTAGGATATGCAAAAAAAGAATTTCATTGTGTTGTAATGTACATGTACGGCTGCAACTAATGATTATTTTCATAATCGGTTAGTTGGCCGATTATTTTTTCGTTTATTTAAAATAAAATCCACAAACAGAGTGTTACAAATATAAACTTCAGACTACACAACTGTTTGTCCAATTAAATAAGACTGAAAAGAACCCAATACTCAAAGACACACTAGAATATACATTATTCATTTAGGACTGTAAATTAATTCAGTGCTTTTTGTGCATCCATAAAAAGTAATACATATATATATATGTGTGTGTGTGTGTGTGTGTGTGTGTGTGTGTGTGTGTGTGTGTGTGTGTATATATATATATATATATATATATATATATATATATATATATATATATGTATATGTATATATATATGTATGTATGTATCTATGTATGTATCTATGTATGTATGTATTACTTTTTATGGATGCACAAAAATGTATTATTTTTGTTAATTAATGAATTAATTTACAGTCTCAATTTAATAATAAAAACTCCCTTTCACTGCACCTTATGGTTTCTGTTGCTCACTGCCTTTAGGCATATTGTTTTACTTTTGATCATAGTGTTTTAATTGGACATTACAGATCTAACTTCCCATCTAGCACTCTCACTGCAAGTGAGGAGCAATACGGCCTCGTTACAAACAGATCATTTCCGTTATAGTAAACAACAGAAGTTACACTGCAAGCGTGCAAATACAGCATATAATAACAATAAACTTCAATTAAACTAAATCTTTTAAGCAACTTGCATCAGTTTCCCCAAGCCCTTGCACACAGTGGAGCATTTTGGATATAAACATAAGTTTGTGCTCGTGCATCACCGTCGTGCTTCAGTGCTACACAAACTCCATTTTATAAAGTTTGATCTTCTTCAGGGTGTTTAATGTAAAATGCCCCCGGCCTTAGAGGACTTGCAGGTCGCACACTTTCTTCCTCAGTCACTTGACAATTACGCCTCCATCTGATGGTGACTGAGGTCATGTTAGGAATAACACGTAACATTGACATAAACAGTAAACTGAAGAAAGTCACTGTCGGTGACTCTGGGTGTCTGCTAAAGCTAGCGGCATCACATTACATACGTACGACGTCATACGCCGTCGACTAAGAAGCTGTTTATACTTCCGGTTAGTAAAAAACTAATGTGTTCCATTTGAGATGATATTACCTTTCTGAAATTCATACACTAGACCAGTGGTTCTCAACCTTTTGTGAGCTCTGGACCCCTAGAATATTTCGAAATATACACAAGGACCCCCTCACTCCACAAAAATTACAGGCTATATATTTAACATTCATTTCTATAGATGTTACTTTATTTTATTAATATTTAACATGGACATTCAAAATTTAATCAAAACATTTCAAGATTTTATTTTTTAAATGTTATTGTTGGTGTGACATTTAATTTGACTCTGAATTATCTTTAGTTTATTTCATCCATCAATGTGACACATGAATTTGTCTCCACTCATAGGTTTTTGAAAATGATCATTTTATTTGTAAATAAATTTAAATTAAATCCATCAACGCTCGATCGTCAGCTCAGTTGTACAGTACATCATTTGGGACACAACTTTAGTATTTACTCTCCAAAGCTTGTTTTCGGAACAGAAGTAACATAATGAGTAAATGTACCACGGGCAGACCAACTAATCGATAATGAGATTCATTGAGAACGATTTTCATAATCGATTATTATAGATTTTATCGATTAGTTGTCACACCTCTATGTATATGTGAGAGATTTTGTGTTTGTCAGCATTAGTTTTCACCGAATGAACATGTTCCGTCACATCTATTGGTTGTTTAAAATGCGCCAGAGGATGTAAAATCTGAAAGAATGAGAGAGATCAATAACAAGTCTGTTTGTGTGTGTGTGTGTGTGTGTGTGTGTGTGTGGACATGCAGTGATGAGTAAGGATGTGTACATCAGAATTATTGTTTTCTAGCATTATTTTTTCTTTTTTATTAAATAGACCTGTTAAAACTGTGATTAAATTATACTCAGTCAGTAATCTTTAGTATTATTGTGTATCTTTTACCTTTAGTTTCTTGTTCCCTTGCTGTCACTCAGTGTTCCTAAAGATGAATATTCAGGAAAACAGGACAGAAAACACACTGTAACTCAGACATGAATCAGTAGTGAAAAAGATCTAAATGATCAGAACAGTAACTTGATTAATTTTAGGTTTGAGTCAGTTTTCCTAACTGTGATCTACATTTACTTCATTAGTAGTGATTGTTAAAATGACTCAGTCCACCTCTGACAGAACTTAATCATTTACATGTGAGCAGATATACTGTATTCCATTTAAAATCTTACTACTCATTTAAATAATGCTCTCGGGAATTAATTCATACATTTAAAAATGTTGTTGTTTTTTTCACAGTGAGGCCTAAACCTGTGGTGATTATAAAGCCTGATACACAGGTGTACAGTGGAGAGAGAGTGACTCTCAGATGTAACATACAGGGAGAAAGAGACACTCAGTGGACATACAGCTGGTATAAGAATGAAATAGAGTACCGTCACCACACAACACAGGAGTTCACCATCAGCTCAGTTACAGACTCTGACAGTGGTAAATACACCTGCAGAAGGTCGAGAAGCAGTTACTATCAGATCTCAGAGATCAGTGATGCTGTTATACTCACTGTATCAGGTGAGTGTGTGAGTTTATGTTATTAACTCTTTGTTATAATATGCTATTACTTTTGTTTTTATTATATGTAAAGTATATCAATAATTGCAGCTTTCAGATTTGTTCCAGATTATTTTTAATGAGCTACACTCTAACTGAGTCTTATTACAACAACTTTACATCTTCCTTCTGTCTGTTTGTTCTGAATTTTCACTTTTCTACCTTAAAGACTAATTCACGTGATTACTGGTCAAGACAGGAATCATCATTATTACTCAGTCTGACTGGTGGAACGTAGGGCTGCACGATTATGGCCAAAATGATAATCACGATTATTTTTGATCAATATTGAGATCACAGTTATTTATCACGATTATTCGTTGATTTTAGGGACAACATATTTTTTTGTTTTGGACAACATATTTTTTTGAAGCGAAGCTGGCAGCTCGATCATTAAAACGCTAACTCATTTCCGGGTTTTGGCGTTACAAAATGACGTCATCTCTGCTCCACTCTATGGTGACTGGCTGTAAGTTTAGGAAGCTCTTGATTTGATCTGCAGTGGAGTTTTCTATGAGCTGAGGACGAACTTTAAACATCAATATTGCAGTTGATCATGTTCATGTAATCATGGGCAGTCAAAATCGTAATTGATATTTGATTAATTGTGCAGCCCTACACCACGGAAGAAAAATTCTTGCAAAAAGCTCTTGTTGGGGATGGTAGTATCCCAAATCCCCAACAATCAGTGTAATACCCTTTTGGTTCTGGGAGTAGGAAAATTCACAATTGCGTCTAATTTGGCATTGACAGGGCTCGCCTGGCGTTGGCCCACTTGTTTACCGAGGTATGTGACCACTGCTTTACCAAATTCACACTTGGCCAAATTCACAGTTAAATTGGATCCTGCTAGCCGGACAAACACTTCATGCAGGGTATTAATGTGACTTCACAATTCGCTACCCTGGACAAAACCCTCTGCAATAGCTGCTGGAAAGTAGTTGGGGCATTTCGCATCCCAAAGACCATAATCGTATACTGAAGGAAATTATCTGGTGTAACAAAACCCTACTCTGTCTATACAATCCTCCATCCTAGGTAAGGGGAAAGAATTGGGTTTAGTGACATTA
The DNA here is from genome assembly GCF_001660625.3 of Ictalurus punctatus. Taxonomy (NCBI): domain Eukaryota; kingdom Metazoa; phylum Chordata; class Actinopteri; order Siluriformes; family Ictaluridae; genus Ictalurus; species Ictalurus punctatus. Next base: position 26,469,639 of record NC_030422.2, read on the forward strand.
TTCAACTTCCTGTAGTCTGTACAAAATATGAGGGAGCTATCTGACTTTGGCACAAGAATACAAGGTGAGCTCCACAGACTTGAGCTGGGCACGGCAAGACCATTTTTTAATAGGTAATTTACCTCTTTCCTCATTTCTTCTCTCTTAGCAGTGTTAACCTGATATGGATGCTGTTTGATGGGGTGTGACTCCGAAAACCTCAATGTCATGAAACAGAACATTAGTCTGAGTGAGATTATCTGAGAAGATAGAAGGGAAACGTTTTATCAACCACACAATATCTCTTCGATGAGAATGACAGAGATAAATAAACCGTTCGTTAATATTGTTTAATATTTTATATAGAGTTAGAGTATTAGAAATATAGAGTGCTACAAAGGCAACAGGCAGAGACTCTGCTTTGGTACCATCTCCTCTCTTTACATACTTCTTAAGCATATTGATATAACACACACAGGTTTTTTTTCTACGGTCTGGGGTACCAAGAGCATAGTCTGTACTACTCAAATTCTGTTCTATAATGTAGGGTCCAGAAAGCCTTGCCTGCAATGTTGAACCAGGAATGGGATGCAGTACCAAAACTGAATCGTTGCTTCATTTGTTTTTGTTTTTCAGCCAAATTTGTTTTTGCCATTCCACACACTCTATGCAGGTGACACTGGATGAGCCCCAATTTATGTTATGACCCCGGTCTAGGGTCGAGGTGTAACATAAAAAGTATTAACATAACTCATAATCAAAATAATGAGGTAGACACACGTTTCATTCAACTCTTTGATTACCTTGCCAATTTAATAATTGCAAGAAGGAAATAATCCCAAAACAAACAGAATCACTCAGAAAGCAAATCTCTTCAGGGCTGGGCAAGCCCAAAATAATAAACAAAACCTGCGCTATCTTGCCCTGTATCAATTTAAATAACCTAACAACAGAAAAGGTACTTTGAAATAAAATACAGGGTCTAACCTAACTCCCTTGCTGATTCAAAACAGAGAACAAAAGACCGACTCAAAATAAACGGCACCAAACCCCTACAGCTTTTGTGATACCAAGACAAAATTATATTTACAATAGGTTGCAATATATAAAAATAAGGCTTATACTCAGCCACAACATATAAGGCAAGACAGGGGAATGGGACAACACAATAGCCTACAAACCACCACAGTAGGCACACTTCAATCACTCACTTCTTTCACTCGTACACAGTATAAACAATAAGCGAGTTCACTCAAGCACCAAGAAAACATTCACTACTCAATCATCCCCACACGATCACAGACAACACACATCCCAATTCCTCCCAACATAACATCCTTCTTTCTTTTAAAAGTCACACAATCTTCTCGTCTCCAATCCCCGTGCACAACGTCAGCACGTCCAATTAAGGTGGAGCGATCTGTGAGAGCGAAACAAAAGGGAGAGAGAGAGAGAGAACACATGAGCACAATACATCTCCTGATGTAACACTATACTGTGGAAGCCCGTACCCTCATACAGCATCAAATAACGTATAATCCTATACTGTAGAACTCCGTACCCTCATACAGCATCAAATAACGTATAATCCTGTACTGTAGAACTCCGTATCCTCATACAGCATCAAATAACGTATAATCCTGTACTGTAGAACTCCGTACCCTCATACAGCATCAAATAACGTATAATCCTATACTGTAGAACTCCGTACCCTCATACAGCATCAAATAACGTATAATCCTGTACTGTAGAACTCCGTACCCTCATACAGCATCAAATAACGTATAATCCTGTACTGTAGAACTCCGTATCCTCATACAGCATCAAATAACGTATAATCCTATACTGTAGAACTCCGTACCCTCATACAGCATCAAATAACGTATAATCCTGTACTGTAGAACTCCGTACCCTCATACAGCATCAAATAACGTATAATCCTGTACTGTAGAACTCCGTACCCTCATACAGCATCAAATAACGTATAATCCTGTACTGTAGAACTCCGTATCCTCATACAGCATTCAATAACGTATAATCCTGTACTGTAGAAGCCCGTACCCTCATACAGCATACAATAACGTATAATCCTATACTGTTGAAGCCTGTATGTGTTTCATTCAAGTTAGAGCTCTGTGTTGAAGTCACTGTGCACTTCCCTGCTGCCACTTATACGGGACGCAGCATTAATTTTATTTACAACAGTTAAAGACAGTGGCTGTGTGGCATGACCAAACATTATAGTTTTATTTGTCAGTCGCTATCCTTTACTTCCCTGAACTGTGCAACTGTGAACTAATGTGTGAAACATAACTAATTAACCAGCTAGCTAGCTACCATCCAACATTGCTTAGCCTAGCTAACTATCTAATAAACTAACTAGTGTGCTGTTGTAGCTAACTAACTTCCTAACGTTAGACAAAGAGAAGTTATGTGACAGTGACACTAATGTCCTTTGAGATGTTAGTTAAAGTGTTGCACTGTCTTTACACCTGCCATTAGGAGTTGTAGCAGATAGAAACAGTTACACGAGTTGAATTTGAAAAAAACAGGTGTGTTCGACTTTGGCCGGTTGTAACTGATCGGTGAGAGTTGCCACATGTAGTCGGGGAAGAATGGAAAATGGAGCCATGTAGTCAGACACTTTCTGCTTCCTGTAGTGACGCTCGTGCGGTGTTTGCTTTCATTATCACAGACGAAGTGGATTAGATGTAATATTTCTCAGATAAACAGATGTCAGAATTTTTACATGTATTTTGAATTTTACATGTTCTGTATAGGTTCTCTTTAGATTGTTACAAAAAAAAACTCCCTGCAGCATTCTGGGAAGGTTAGTTTTTGTTAACGTGAGGGGAACATTCTGGGTAAGTTAGGATAAGTTGGCCACAAGTGCTGAATATCCAATCATATCCAATCACATCAGCCAATTATCCAATCACATGATTTGTTGAGGAAAAGTCACATGACTTTTTGATGCGCACTGAGGAATTTATTCAGTAAATGTGTGTGTGCAGTCTGGCTGTGCTGTTACACACCTTCAGTATTTGTTAATAATCACAGGACATTATTTTAAAAGCTCACACAGCTGATGTTATTTTTCATTTAGTAGTTAATTTATCATGCTATGCTAACGTAAACAATAAGCTAATATTAAGTGACTTACATTTTAGACTCAATATTGTCTGTTTTTGCTCTACTTCACCAATGAAAATAATTCCAGACAAAGCCACAGCAGGTCCTGCTCCTTTTTTTATCCTAAGATCTTTTGTTCAACCTTTTTTTTTTTTAAATAAGAGATTTCTTATTTATTTTATTTATTTTCACAAGGGAATTGTTTTATTTGTTTATTTATTTATTTATTTACACATGATTTCAAGTTTCAATTACAATAAAGTGTTTGTTTAACAAAAAACTCTTCTGTTTTCATTTCTTTAGTCACTGTAAATAATAATAATAGTAATAATAGTAATAATAACAACAACAACAACAACAATAATAGTAATAATAATAATAATAATAATAATAATAATAATAATAATAATAATAGTGTGAAACGGTGATATTTTCTGAGACGGTTATCGTACCGTTCAAATCTCATACCGCTGCAACCCTACTCTATTCACCCATAAAAATAAATTGACGTAGAGAGAGATTAGAGACCTGCATCATCACACAGCAGTTATTTTCTGACCCTCACTTCAATCTCAGTGAAGCTTTACATTTAATATCCCTATTTTCATTCTCATCATTTTACTAACTGAAAATTGTAAAATAATTTGAAAGTAGTCATAAGATGTTTAGTGACATCACAGAGAGAGTAATACTGTTTTACTGTAGAAGTGATTAGTGTAGTAAAGACTTCAAATCCTGAACTTGTGTTTCATTTCTAACAGAAAAACCTAAACCTGAACTCACATCAAGCCTTAAAGGAGCTGTACTGATAGGAAACTCAGTGACTCTGTACTGTACACTGAAGCCGCCGTCTGATGGATGGAAGTTTTACTGGAGCAAACACACACAGAGCACTGAGACTGAGACTAAAACACACTCCTACACCATCAGATCAGTTAGTGTCTCTGATCGAGGTTATTACTGGTGCAGAGCTGGAAGAAGAAACCGAGTCTACACAGACTACAGTGATGCACTCTGGGTAAATGTTACTGGTGAGTAAGAGACTTTCTGTTAAGTGATTCTGCACAACACTGAACATATAAACAACATGTGAGCAGAGTCACAATATAGCAGCATTTACACAGCTACATACAGAGAACTCTTTCAGCTAAATCATGCTATTAAAGTTAGAGAGAGACAGTGTGAGCACGGCTGAGCAGGGCTGGTGTGAGGTGAGCTGGAAAGCAAATGGAACAACACTAGTTTAGCTTTGGTAGAAAATGTCACCAAAACCTGTAAAACTCTTTTAACAAGCTGCTCAGAGGCTGTAAAAGGAGCTTCATAAAGTTCCTGCTTCAGAAACATCAACAAGCTCGAGTGGAGACCTGCCTGAGTTAAAGGTAGTGCTGGAATATATTGGTGGCCACACAAAATATTGACACTTTGGGCCTGATTTGGACATTTTCAATTAGGGGTGTACTCACTTTTGTTGCCAGCTGTTTAGACATTAATGGCTGTGTGTTGAGTTATTTTGAAGGGACAGCAAATTTACACTGTAAAATTTTACAAAATTAAATTTATACAAGCTGTACACTCACTACTTTACATTGTAGCAAAGTGTCATTTCTTCAGTGTTGTGACATTAACATATATAATCAAATATTTAGAAAAATGTGAGGGGTGTACTCACTTTTGTGAGATACTGTATATACTGTGTGAGATACTGTGTGTGTGTATATATATATATATATATATATATATATATATATATATATATATATATATATAAAGTTATTTATAATTAAGTACACTTGTAAAAAAAAAAGAAAAAAAAAAAAAGAAAGGAATCAAATATCAAATTGTACTCAGTAAATCATTGCTAGCATACCAGTGTACCAGTGTATCTTTTACCTTTAGTTGTTTGTTCCCTTGCTGACACTCAGCGTTCCTAAAGATCTTATGAAAAGATAAACAGGATCGCCAACACACTGTAATTCAGACATGAATAAATAGTGTAGATGTTAATTGTCAGTACAGTGACCTGATTATTTTTAGGGCTGAGTCTGTATTTAAAATTGTGATCTACATTTACTTCATCAGTAGTGATTGTTGTCTGTCAGAGCTTAATCATTTACATGTGAGCAGATATACTGTATCTACACTCTAAATAGTTACTTACATTCTGTATTCAATTTTTAAAGTGTTAATACTTGTTTAAATAATAGTGATGGAAATTAATTAATTTATAGAAACGGTAGTGATTTTGTTTTTGTTTCTTACAGAGAGTCCTAAACCTGTGGTGATTATAAAGCCTGATACACAGGTGTTCATAGGAGAGAGAGTGACTTTCAGGTGTGAAATACAGGGAGGAGACACTGAATGGACATACGACTGGTATAGGAACGATCACACATTTTACACATCCCACACAACACAGGAGATCATCATCCGTGATTATGACAGTGGTAATTACACCTGCAGAGGGAGGAGGAGAAGTGACTCTCAGATCTCAAAGATGAGTGATCCTGTTACACTCACTGTATCAGGTGAGTGTGTGAATGTTATTACTTGTATATGTAAAAGTTATGATTAGTTCCAGATTTTATCCTATGAGGAAAAAATGTGATTTGTAAAGAATCACTACAACTTATTAGCTCTTCTGATTGGTGTGACATTTTTCCTCAGCTATTATTTAAATTGTTAGGAAATAATTGATGTGTGTAAGGAACATGTTCTTCCTCTAATAGTCAAGCTGATGCTTCTGCTACTTTAGTTGAGTGAAGAAGATTTTAAAATAGATACTGATGTGTGCAGTTGGTGGTGCAGGTTGTGTCAACCCAAACTTCCAACAGCAAAACACACTGTACCCCATTTTTCTTTAACATGCGCACACAAGAACTAGAACACATCTCAGTCTAACACAGAGTTTCTGTAACACATCAGCTGTACCAAAGAGCACGACCTTCACTGACTGGAGTAATTCAGCTATAAACATCTGCTTGTTAAAAATGACAAAAACAAGTTTTTTTTGTTGTTGTTTTGTTTTTTAAAAGTGAAATCATACACAAATGTTTATAATTTAATAATTTTCAAGATTTTCAAATGTGTAGGGATCTACGAGTATTTTTAAAGACTTTTATTTTGACACGTTTGCGTTTTCCTTAGTTAACTAGTGCACATGCAGGTGCAGTTGTCACTTGATATGAGAGGAAACTCAGATAAATAAAAAAAAAAACTGAGTACTACGACCACATTGGAGTGTGAGAAACGTATAAAAGTTTAATTTCGAGTCGAGGTCTACTCAAGAGTTACACTGTGTAACTGTGATTCAAACTTTATGTTCTCCAGTACAGCAGGTACTGTGAATAGTGAGTATGGAGATAGTATAATCTCAAAATTAATACATTAATAAAAATCAGATTCAGAAATGCATAAGCTAATTCACAGTCACAAAAAATGTGAATATATTCGTAAACACTAACCCACACATTCATATCCTAATTCATATTCACAAATGCAACACAAAATTCATAAACACACAAGTGTGACTGTAAATTTCTGAATGAAATCTGAGGCTTTACAGTATGGCAAAGCAAGAAGGAGAGAACGTCAAACATCCAGTGATTGATATCTGCTGTGCTGTGGCACCGGAGTCTCCAGACATCTTTCCCCATCATATAGACATTGCACACTGAGTCAGAAGGAAAAGCGCTGAGAAAGTTCAACCAGTTATCTTAAAGTTCACAACGAGGTCAAGCAAAGAGCTTCTATAGAAAAACTCTAAGGGATCAGAGTACCTTCTGTCCAGAAAGTTAAGGTTTGGAGAGGACTTAATGATGAAGGACAAAGACACAAGTGACATAGTGTCATCACAGAGAGAGTAATACTGTTTTACTGTAGAAGTGATTATTGTAGTAAAGACTTCACATCCTGAACTTGTGTTTCATTTCTAACAGAAAAACCTAAACCTCAACTCACATCAAGCCTTAAAGGAGATGTACTGACAGGAAACTCAGTGACTCTGTACTGTACACTGAAGTCGCCGTCTGATGGATGGAAGTTTTACTGGAGCAAACGAAGACAGAGAACTGAGACTGAGACTGACACTGAAACAGACTCCTATAGTAGATCAGTTAGTGTCTATGATGGAGGTCATTACAAGTGCAGAGCTGGAAGAGGAAACCCGGCCTACTACACAGACTACAGTAATGAACTCAGGGTAGACGTTATTGGTGAGTAAGAGACTTTCTGTTAAGTGATTCTGCACGACACTGAACATATAAACAACATGTGAGCAGAGTCACAATATAGTAACATTTACACAGCTACATACAGAGAACTCTTTCAGCTAAATCATGTTATTAAAGTTAGAGAGAGACAGTGTGAGCACGGCTGAGCAGGGCTGGTGTGAGGTGAGCTGGAAAGCAAGTGGAACAACACTAGTTTAGCTTTGGTAGAAAATGTCACCAAAACCTGTAAAACTTTTTTAACAAGCTGCTCAGAGGCTGTAAAAGGGGCTTCATAAAGTCACTGCTTCAGAAACATCAACATGCTCGAGTGGAGACCTGCCTGAGTGTGAATGAGTGAAGAGGACGAGGGTCGAACTTTTATACTGAACCACTGAGTGTAAAGCCCGGTTCACACTGCACAGACAGACGCCTGTGTGTTAGCTCTGTCAGCAGTGGTGGCTCAACGGGTAAGGCGCTGGGTTACTGATCAGAAGGTTCAAGCCCCATCACTGCCAAGCTGCCACTGTTGGGCCCTTGAACAAGGCCCTTGTGCCGTGTCATGGTTGACCCTGCTCACTGACCCCAAATTCCTAACAATCTGGGATATGCAAAAAAAGAATTTCACTATGTTGTAATGTACATGTAGGGCTGCAACTAATTATTTTTTTTATTATCGGTTAGTTGGCCGATTATTTTTTCGTTTATTTAAAATGCAATCCACAAACAGAGTGTTACAAATATAAACTTCAGACTACACAACTGTTTGTCCAATTAAATAAGACTGAAAAAACCCAATACTCAAAGACACACTAGAATATATATTATTCATTTAGGACTGTAAATTAATTCAGTGCGTTTTGTGCATCCATAAAAAGTCATACATACATACATATATATATATATATAATTACTTTTTATGGATGCACAAAAAGCACTGAATTAATTTACAGTCTCAAATTAATAATAAAAACTCCCTTTCTCTGCACCTTATGGTTTTTGTTGCTCACTGCCTTTACGCATATTGTTTTACTTATGATCATAGTGTTTTAATTGGACATTACAGATCTAACTTCCCATCTAGCACTCTCACTGCGAGTGAGGAGCAATACGGCCTCGTTACTCACAGATCACTTCCGTTATAGTAAACAACAGAAATTACACTGCAAGCTTGCAAATACTGCATATAATGAGAATAAACTTCAATTAAACTAAATCCTTTAAGCAACTTGCATCAGTTTCCCCAAGCCCTTGCACACAGTGGAGCATTTTGGATATAAACATAAGTTTGTGCTCGTGCATCAATGTCGTGCTTCAGTGCTACACAAACTCCACTTTATAAAGTTTGATCTTCTTCAGGGTGTTTAATGTAAAATGCCCCCGGCCTTAGAGGACTTGCAGGTCGCACACTTTCTTCCTCAGTCACTTGACAATTACGCCTCCATCTGATGGTGACTGAGGTCATGTTAGGAATAACACGTAACATTGACATAAACAGTAAACTGAAGAAAGTCACTGTCGGTGACTCTGGGTGTCTGCTAAAGCTAGCGGCATCACATTACATACGTACGACATCATACACTGTCGACTAAGAAGCCGTTTATACTTCCGGTTAGTAAAAAACTAATGTGTTCCATTTGAGATGATATTACCTTTCTGAAATGCATACACTAGACCAGTGGTTCTCAACCTTTTGTGAGCTCTGGACCCCTAGAATATTTCGAACTATACACAAGGACCCCCTCACTCCACAAAAATCACAGGCTATATATTTAACAGTCATTTCTATATATGTTACTTTATTTTATTAATATTTAACATGGACATTCAAAATTTAATCAAAACATTTCAAGATTTTATTTTTTAAATGTTATTGTTGGTGTGACATTTAATTTGTCTCTGAATTATCTTTAGTTTATTTCATCCATCAATGTGACACATGAATTTGTCTCCACTCATAGGTTTTTGAAAATTATCATTTCATTTGTAAATAAATTTAAATTAAATCCATCAACGCTCGATCGTCAGCTCAGTTGTACAGTACATCATTTGGGACACAACTTTAGCATTTACTCTCCGACGCGTGTTTTCGGAACAGAAGTAACATAATGAGTAAATGTACCACGGGCAGACCAACTAATCGATAATGAGATTCATTGACAGCGATTTTCTTAATCGATTATTATCGATTTTATCAATTAGTTGTTGCACCTCTATGTATATGTGAGAGATTTTGCGTTTGTCAGCATTAGTTTTCACCGACTGAACATGTTCCGTCGCGTCTGTTGGTGTTTAAAATGCGCTAGAGGATGTAGAATCTGAAAGAATGAGAGAGATTAATACCAAGTGTGTGTGTGTGTGTGTGTGTGTGTGTGGACATGCAGTGATGTGTAAGGATGTGTACATCAGAATTGTTGTTTTCTAGCATTATTTTTTCTTTTTTATGAAATAGACCTGTTAAAACTGTGATTAAATTATACTCAGTCAGTAATCTCTAGCATTATTGTGTATCTTTTACCTTTAGTTTCTTGTTCCCTTGCTGTCACTCAGTGTTCCTAAAGATGAATATTCAGGAAAACAGGACAGAAAACACACTGTAACTCAGACATGAATCAGTAGTGAAAAAGATCTAAATGATCAGAACAGTAACTTGATTAATTTTAGGTTTGAGTCAGTTTTCCTAACTGTGATCTACATTTACTTCATTAGTAGTGATTGTTAAAATGACTCAGTCCACCTCTGACAGAACTTAATCATTTACATGTGAGCAGATATACTGTATTCCATTTTAAAATCTTACTACTCATTTAAATAATGCTCTCGGGAATTAATTCATACATTTAAAAATGTTGTTGTTTTTTTCACAGTGAGGCCTAAACCTGTGGTGATTATAAAGCCTGATACACAGGTGTACAGTGGAGAGAAAGTGACTCTCAGATGTAACATACAGGGAGGAGGAGACACTCAGTGGACATACAGCTTTTATAAGAATGATATAGAGTACCGTCACCACACAACACAGGACTTAATCACCAGCTCAGTTACAGACTCTGACAGTGGTAAATACACCTGCAGAAGGTCGAATAGCAGTTACTATCAGATCTCAGAGATCAGTGATGCTGTTACACTCACTGTATCAGGTGAGTGTGTGAATTTATGTTATTACTTTTTGTTATAATATGCTATTACTTTTGTTTTTATTATATGAAAGTATATTAATAATTCCAGCTTTCAGATTTGTTCCAGATTATTTTTAGTGAGCTACACTGTAACTGAGTCTCATTACAACAACTTTACAGCTTCCTTCTGTCGGTTTGCTCTTAATTTTCACTTTTCTATCTTAAAGACTAATTCATGTGATTACTGCTCAAGACAGGAATCATCATTATTACTCAGTCTGACTGGTGGAACGTAGGGCTGCACGATTATGGCCAAAATGATAATCACGATTATTTTTGATCAATATTGAGATCACAATTATTTATCACGATTATTGATTGATTTTAGGGACAACATATTTTTATTGCACTTTCACATTTAAATAAACAGACTGCTGCTTTCACCTCCATGTTGTGCTACATTCCTGCTAATGTACAAATCTTTGCATCAAATTAGACTAGTGTTTAAAGTACATCATCTCATAGAAGCAAAATATAAATCAAATTGTACCCAAAATATAGGAAAAGTGAAAATAAAAATGCCATCAACCAAATGAAAATATGCAATCAAATATAATGATATGCAACCAAATGAAAACAATTCATGCGTATGCAGAAAAGGCAATAGCAGTGTTTTACAGGACGAGAGATGCAGCCAAATCACCCAATAGTGTGGTGACGCAGGGACGACGTCATTTCATACCAGCAGTATGAATGATGATAAATAAAACAGAAATGAGGTGTGAAAGTGTTTTACTTAAGCATGTAATTAAAAATAGAAGTTGAAAACACTATGACAAGCAACTGCAATGTTTGTCTATTAGACTTAACATTTCATGTTTATCACAGAGTAAATATAAATTTATTAGTGTCACAACCTTCAGTCTGAAAAGTGTTGAGATTTGAATATCCATCCATCCAGGTCACTTGAATGGGTTTAATCCAAACAACTCAAAAACATGTAGCCTTATGAATAAAGCTCAGTGGCAGCTCAGTGGGTCAGACAGTGAACTACCGATCAGAAGATTGTGGGACGTCTGCCAAATGCCATAAATGTAAATGAATAACATCAACTGGCATCTAACGTGTATTGTGAATGGAAAGTTCAAGAATAAAATCTCTATAGCTCCAATTAATAGCCAGAGTATTATTGTACACATGGAAATAATGAGTATAATATTTGAAATAAATAAATGTCTGCTGAGGGGGTTTGTTTAGTATATTGTACAGTTAAAGGGTTCACTTTCTGCAAAACATTTGAGAACCTCTGCTTTAACTATTGAGCATCTGGTAATAATCTACTGGTAATAAATGTTTTGCAGTATGTTGTACAGATTGACACAGTGTTGTCACTAATATCACCAAGGCGACAACCTTCAGTAAGGGAAAAACATTCATTATCTTATATTCCTATACTGTAGAACCCCGTGCCATCATACAGCACACATTAACGTATAATCCTATACTGTAGAAGCCCGTACCCTCATACAGCATACAATAATGTATACCGTAATTTTCGGACTATTGAGCGAACCTGAATATAACCCGCACTCACTAACTTTAAAAAGAAAAAGAAAAATTGTACGTATATAGGCCGCACTTGTCTATAAGCAGCAGGTGTCCACGTTGTAACATGAGATATTTACACAGAAAGATGTTCCACAGAAAAAAAAAATATATATATATATATATATATATATATATATATATATATATATATATATATATATATATATATATATATATAATATTAACTTTTAATTAAATACGTTTTAAATGTTTTTTTTCCGAACAGTGCCTGTAACACGGTTGGTTAAAATAAAAAATACAGTTGCCTACCAGGAAAAGTCATTGATCGCTATCTTCATCTTCCTCCTGCGCACTAAAACCACTAAAGTCGTCTTCTTCAGTGTCGGAAGTGAACAGCCTCAGAATGACCGGTACTTCATCACACTTCCTCAGTCTCTCTTTCGTTGTCGCTCTCGATGTCACTTACGTCTCGGGGTAAATTCGGCCTTGAGCTTGTGCTGTCCTCTTCATCACGCAGCAGTCCAGCCTTTCCAAACCCGCTGGTGATGGTAGATCACTGGACACTGCTCCACGCTGTTAGGATCCACTGGCAGACTGGAGCAAAAGCTGCTCTTCGCATGCGGCCAGTTTTGGTAAATGATTTCTCGCCGCTAGTCATCCAAGCCTCCCACTCAACTCGGAGTGCCACTTTAACTTGAAAGCTGCATCGTATGCATTTCTTCGTGTGTTTTCCATGATGAGGGGGTGTGCATGAAGCGCAAAGTGACCGATCTGAAGAATTTAGTGCGAGTGCGTTTGATTTCATTCGAACAGTTTCATTGGTCCACTGTGACCTGTTCGGTCATTTCATTGGTCCGATGTGACGAGGCTAAATGTTTTGGCGGCATGAAGCTCGTTAGCCCGTAAAAATCCATAAATTAGCCGCATCACTGTTTAAACCGCAGTGTTCAAAGTGTGTGAAAAAAGTAGTGGTTTATAGTCCGGAAATTACGGTAATCCTGTACCGTAGAAGCCCGTACCTCTTTCAGCTAGTCTTTACATGCTTTGTGATTGTTTTAAGTATAAATCAACTGGACATAAATACACAATTGCGTATTGCATTACACAATTTATTTACTGATTAATAAAATACATGTTAAAATGTGTACTTTAGTGGTGGTGTAAGGAATGCAAAGGCTCAAGGGTCCATCATCTCCATGACCATCTCCAATGGGGGAGAAAGATAGAAACAGTGGCAAGAAATAGTATGTGAACCTTTTGGAATTTTATGGTTTTCTGAATAAATTTGTCATAAAATGTGATCCGATCTTCATCTAAGTCAAGGGTATTGACAAATATAATGTGGCTAAAAGAATAACACAAAATAAAATCTGATCCCTCATGTCTTTATTGAACACACTCATTCAACATTCAAAATGGCAGTGGAAAAAGTAAGTGAACACTTAGAATTAATAACTGGTTGACCCCCCGGCAGCAATACCCTCAACCAGGCACTTCCTGTTGCTGTGGATCAGACCTGCACATCCTTCAGGAGGAATTTTAGCCCATTCTTCCTGCAGAACTGCTTTAGCTCGGTCATATTCTTTGGACGTCTCATGTGTATGTCTCTCTTCAAGTCATTCCAGAGCATCTCTATTGGGTTGAGGTCTGGGATCTGACTTGGTCCCTCCAAAAGGTGGATTTTGTTTTTCTGAGGCCATTCTGTGGTGCACTTGTTCTAGTGTTTTGGGTCGTTGTCCTGTTGCATCACCCAACTTCTACACAGTTTCAGCAGACGTACAGACATTCTCATATTATCCTGAAGAATTGTCTGATATACTTGGGAATTCATCTTCCCCTCAGTGATTGTAAGCTGGCCAGGCCCTGATGCAGCAAAGCAGGCCCAAATCATGATGTTTCCTCAAACATACTGTACAGTTGGGATGATGTTTTCATGATGATATGCCGCGCCCTTTCTACACCAGTGCTGTGTGGTTTTTCCAAATAGTTCAATCTTTGTTTCATCAGTCCACAAAACATTTTGCCAATAGCATTGTGGAGTGTCAGTGTGCTCTTTTGCAAACTTCAGGCGTGCAGCAATGTTCTTTTTACTAAGCAGTGGCTTCCTTCGTGGTGTCCTGCCGTAGATACCCTGCTTGTTCAATGTTCTACATATTGTAGACTCGTGAACAGAGATGTTAGCCAGTTCCAATGATGCCTTCAAATCTTTGGCTGTCAATCAGGGTTGTTTCTTTACCTAATTGATGAGTCTTTGTTGTGCTGTTGGTGTCATTTTGACTTTGCTCCCAATTCCTGGTAGAGTAGCAACAGTCCCAAAGTGTCTCCATTTGTAGAATGTTTGCCTAACTGTAGAATGGTGAATTTCTAAAGTCTTTGAAATCACTTTGTGACCCTTGCCAGCTTTATGTAAATCAACTATTCTTGATCGTAGATCCTCTGAAAGCTTTTTTTGGCGAGGCATGGCTCACATAAGCATGTGCTTCTTGTGCAGAGCAAACTCCAAAAATTTGAGGGGTTTTTATCAGTCAAAGTAGCTGTAGTCCACACCTCCAAACTCATTTTCTTAACGAGATTCCAGATGTGCAAAAAAAAAAAAAAAAGCTTTATTGAGGTCATTAACTCAAGGGTTCACATACTTTTTCCATAAGCATTATGAGGTTTTTTTTAGTTGTTCTCAATAAAGACATGAAAGATCAGAATTTATTTTGTGTTACCCTTGACTTAGATGAAGATCGGATCACATTTTATGACAAATTTATGCAGAAAACCATGAAATTCCAAAAGGTTCACATACTTTTTCTTGCCACTGTATGTGATTTTATTATGAGTGTCTGATATAAAGACTTTTTTGTCTTGAATATACAGTATGAAGCACAGGTAGTTTATACAGTATAGTTATATAGTTTTATAAAATGTAAATTCCCAGGATTACAGTAATGTGGTATACAATTACTGACTGCTACCAATATGTATCCCTCCACAATTTGTCCCTTTCTACTCCATCCATTAATGGACACATAATGTTAATCAAGAAACACGCGTCAGTGTCACTGTCCTCTAACTAAGATCTGCTCAGTGGTGTTCCTGAAAAGAGATGTGATCCCTGAAGGTTTCACTCGCCTTCTAATCAGGATGTAAAGCCAGTTTAGAAATCAGGTGATACACAGGGAGTTGATCATTTACATACAGCTCACTGTGAGGAGGAAAACACTCAAATATGTACATATGAGCACATTTATAAAGACCTTATAAACCCCGATTATGTACTATTAAAACATTGAGAAAGCATATAGTTAACTATTCTGAATGTAGAAAACTAGCTATGATAATACCACTGGCATTGTATTAACAATAATAAGCCACAATAAATTAAATACAACTAAATAAACTATTTTATTCTGCTACATGTGTCTTTAGATATAGGTACCAATAACATGATCACAAATAGCTAAGGGCTAATTCTCACTATCGGAGTGTCTAATGGAGTAAATGAGATATTGCTTTTAATGACTTCCGTTTACACTCTGCAGAAGTAAAGTGACAGTGACACTAATGTCCTTTGAGATGTTAGTTAAAGTGTTGAATAGGTATTTACAATCGAAGCTTAAGTGGATGAGGACGATAAAAACACACTGTCTATACACCTGCCATTAGGAGATGTAGCAAAAAGAAATGGTTATGGTTGAATTTGAAACAAACCAACTCAGTTGTTGGAGAGCTCTGACGTAGATCAGAGATGATTGACAGGATGGGGCACTTCAGGGGCCAATCAGATTTCAGCTGGGGCCGACCAGTGTTCATCTGGCCCCACCCCTGGATGTGCCAGTGCTTGAAGGAAATATCAATTATGTAAATTGATCTAAAAATAACAATAAGAGGATGTTCTGTGTAGGTTCTCTTTAGGTTGTTACGAAAAACCTCAATATTCTGGGAAGGTTAGTTTTAGTTTACAAAAAAAAGATCCTACAGAAAATGTTCCTAGAATATTATTTGGTTAAAAAAAAAAACGGGAACCATATGCTAACGTGAGGGGAACGTTCTGTATTCTCTGGGTATAAGTTGGCCGAAAGCGCAGAATATCCAATCTAATCTCAACTAATCACATCCAATCACATCAGCCAATTATCCAGTCACATGATTTGTTGGGGAAAATGAATTTATTCAGTAAATGTGTTTCCATCCTAGATCATATAGACATTGTACACTGAGTCGGAAGGAAAAGTGCTGAGAAAGTTCAACCAGTTATCTTAAAGTTCACAACGAGGTCAACCAAAGAGCTTCTATAGAAAAACTCTAAGGGATCAGAGTACCTTCTGTCCAGAAAGTTAAGGTTTGGAGAGAACTTAATGACGAAGGACAAAGACACAAGTGACGTACTGTCATCACAGAGAGAGTAATACTATTTCACTGTAGAAGTGATTAGTGTAGTAAAGACTTCACATTCTGAACTTGTGTTTCATTTCTAACAGAAAAACCTAAACCTCAACTCACATCAGATCTTAAAGGAGATGTACTGACAGGAAACTCAGTGACTCTGTCCTGTACACTGAAGCTGCCGTCTGATGGATGGAAGTTTTACTGGAGCAATCACACACAGAGCCCTGAGAGTGAGACTGAAACAGATACCTACAACATCAGCTCAGTTAGTGTCTATGATGGAGGTCAGTACTGGTGCAGAGCTGGAAGAGGAAACCCAGTCTACTACACACACTACAGTGATGCACTCTGGGTAAATGTTACTGGTGAGTAAGAGACTTTCTGTTAAGTGATTCTGCACAACACTGAACATATAAACAACATGTGAGCAGAGTCACAATATAGCAGCATTTACACAGCTACATACAGAGAACTCTTTCAGCTAAATCATGTTATTAAAGTTAGAGAGAGACAGTGTGAGCACGGCTGAGCAGGGCTTGAGTAATGAGTGAAGAGGACGCGGGTCGAACTTTTATACTGAACCACTGAGTGTAAGAGGCTGTAGAATGTGACAGAATGAGAGAGATTAGAGACTGAGTGTGTATGAGGAGTTATGAGCTGATAACAACAGGTGTGTGTGTGTCTGTCTGTGTGTGTGTGTGTCTGTGTGTATGGTGATGAGTAAGGATGTGTATGGCAGAGTTATTGTTTTCTATCACTATGTGTAGTATATATGTATATTTATTTTTCTTTATGTACAGAAGGTAAAAATAAATTGTACTCAGTAAATCATTGCTACCATACCAGTGTATCTTTTACCTTTAGTTTCTTGTTACCTTGCTGACACTCAGCGTTCCTAAAGATCTTATGAAAAGATAAACAGGATGGCCAACACACTGTAATTCAGACATGAATAAATAGTGTAGATGTTAATTGTCAGTACAGTGACCTGATTATTTTTAGGGCTGAGTCTGTATTTAAAATTGTGATCTACATTTACTTCATCAGTAGTGATTGTTGTCTGTCAGAGCTTAATTATTTACATGTGAGCAGATATACTGTATCTACACTCTGAATAGTTACCTACATTCTGTATTAAATTTTTAAAAGTTTTAATACTTGTTTAAATAATAGTGATGGAAATTAATTCATTTATAGAAACAGTAGTGATTTTGTTTTTGTTTTTTATAGAGAGTCCTAAACCTGTGGTGATTATAAAGCCTGATACACAGGTGTTCAGAGGAGAGAGAGTGACTTTCAGGTGTGAAATACAGGGAGGAAACACTGAGTGGACATACGACTGGTATAGGAACGATAACACATTCAACCCATCCCACACAACACAGGAGATCAGCATCAGTGATTATGACAGTGGTAAATACACCTGCAGAGGGAGGAGGAGAAGTGACTCTCAGATCTCAAAGACGAGTGATCCTGTTACTCTCACTGTATCAGGTGAGTCTGTGTGTGTGTGTGTGTGTGTGTGTGTGTGTGTGTGTGTGTGTGTGTGTGTGTGTTTGTGTGTTTGTGTGTTTGTGTGTGTGTGTGTGTGTGTGTGTGTGTGTGTGTGTGTGTGTGTGTGTATGCTATTACTTATATATGTAAAAGTTATCACTAGTTTCAGATTTTGTTCCAGATTTTATCATATGAATAACACAGTCTCATTATAATGATTTTAAAGCTCCTTTTTCTGTTTACTTTTGATTTTCACTTTCCTATTTTAAAGTAACTGATTCATTTGATTTGTAAAGAATCACTACAACTTATTAGCTATTCTGATTGGTGTGATATTTATCCTCAGTTGTTATTTAAATTGTTAGAAAATAATTGATATTTAAGAGAAACACATTCTTCTTCACCTAATAGTCAAGCTGATTCTACTGCCAAAGTTTCACCAGCTGTGCTTTTACAGTAAAGAGTTCAATGATTTAATGACATTAAAAAATACACTAATGTGTGCAGCATGGTTCAGAATTTGAGAAACGATTTATAAAACATCATGTGGAAAAGCACAGGGGCAATACAGTGACCTTTAAACTTCAGGTCAATCATTAATTTAATTTTTTTAGAGAATGTACTGCATATAAACTCACTGTAAACTTTACAATAAACACTGTATTTAATTTCTTAATTAGACACAAAGATAAAACTACTGCTTATGTTGTAAATGTAAAAGCGGCTCTTCATCATTTCATATCAACAGAAAAACCCAAACCGACTGTGAGAGTAAATCCTCAGAGCTCCGTCTACACTGGAGACAGAGTTACTCAGTTAACAGTGAACAGTGTAGAGGTGTATTTTGTATAGAACACAGTATGTTAGATGATCTAATGCTGTCAGTGAACTCACTTTAATAAACACTGACTGCAAATCACAGTAACTTATTATAATAAAATTTGTAATAAATGATGCAGGAATTAAGTGTTTAAATGTTTGAGGAATAAAAGTTTTCTGCAGGTAATCCTGTGATAGAGCTCCGTCTGTATTTTAAATAAACTTCTAAGATTGTAGAACAGCATTTTACAAATACAGTATAAAGCATGTCAAATAACAGCGAGAAATTGCTTTCTTAACTTACGCTCTGAAATAATAAGAGAATTGAACAAGTTCTTTTTGCTATTTTCAGTTTTGTTCACTTACTTTTTTATTACTAATATCCACTATAAGAGAAATATGTATGTATCAAAAGAATGCATCATCTTTGTACAGCAAGACTGAAGGCTATGTTCATCTGAGTATGTGCTAATCAAAGAGAAAAACATTCATTTGTGTAAATAGTCTTATTTATTTATTAAATTATTTACTTAGTATAAACCACACAATGATGATGAACAGAAGAATCACATCATGTAAGGATGTGCATTTGGTCTAATCTTCTCTTTTTAGTAAATAATTCACTTTTTAGTGAATATGATTTTTTAATTTTATTTCTATAAATATATATATTTTTTATTTCCTCTTTATTTAAAGAGCATTTATATAGGGCTAATTATTGTTTAGCTGAAACTACAATCATCACAGAGACATTAATAACATGTTTTACTGTAGAAGTGATTAGTGTAGTAAAGACTTCACATCCTGAACTTGTGTTTCATTTCTAACAGAAAAACCTAAACCTCAACTCACATCAGATCTTAAAGGAGCTGCACTGACAGGAAACTCAGTGAATCTGTCCTGTACACTGACGCCACAGTCTGCTGGATGGAAGTTTTACTGGAGCAAACACACACAGAACCCTGAGACTGAGACTGAAACACACCACTACACCATCAACTCAGTTAATGTCTCTGATGGAGGTCAGTACTGGTGCAGAGCTGGAAGAGGAAACGCAGTCTACTACACAGACTACAGTGATGCACTCTGGGTAAATGTTACTGGTGAGTAAGAGACTGCACAGCACAAAACATGTTAACAGCACAGCTTGGTAGTAACACAGCATAACTTATATCTACACAACTACATACAAAGAAAAAGCACACTGATGCTGAGTTTCTCGAGTCGAGACCTGTCTGAGTGTGAATGAATGCAGAAGAGAGTCAAAGTTTTGTTAATGATGGTGCAGAATCTGAAAGGCTGAAAAAGATTAGAGCGTGATCGTTCGTGATCTGAAAACACGTGTTTCCCCGTCTGTTCTGTGTTCAAGTGTTCCTTCCCTCACTTTCTCACAAATCAGACTCCACAATTTGAAGGATGATGGGTAGCTTTTATTCTCAGCGTGTGGAATGATCACATATTGCATCAATGGCAGCCTGCAATGAGTTCAGCAACCACACAAATGTGCATAATTGAACAAAGGACCAGTCTAGAATAGGATAAATAGCCAGCCCACAGCAGGGAACAGCACAATCTGCTGTGTCCTTTTCAAAACACGGACTGCAAACTTCCAACTATTAAAGAAAAACTTACAAGAGTATAAGTCCTATATCCACATCATGCATCATAGCAGAGAGCCAGTGATCGTACAGTATAATTATTTAAGACTACACATCATTTACATATCCCTGAATCTGTAATAAACACATTGATTAACATGCTCCAATGTACAAATACACTTTTCAGTGTACTCAATATACAATATACTTAATTATTCTATATTTCAAAACAATAATCACCTTTTCATCTGTTCATTAATGATCCACAAACTATATGAAAGTCATTATTATTATTAACCTAAATTTACACCACATCATCCATTTGTATATTTTTGTACATATATATGAAAGAAATACATCGCCTTGTAGCAGACACACTACATTTACATTACATTTATTCACTTAGCAGACGCTTTTATCTAAAGCGACTTACAAATGAGAAATATACAAGCAAAGCGATATCAAGCAGAGAACAATACAAGAAGTGCTACCATACAAGATCTATTAATTGAATTCCAGAAGAAGCAAAGTGCACAGTAGAGGTGTAAGTGCATTTTTTATTTTTTTTATTATGAGTTTGTTAGGTGTTCATTGAAGAGGTGGGTCTTTAGTTGTTTTTTGAAAATGGTGAGAGATTCTGTGGTCCGGATTGAGATTGGAAGTGCATTCCACCACTGAGGAACAGTTAGTGTGAAGGTTTTGGAAAGGGACCTAGCGCCACGATGAGTCCGAACTGCGAGAGGGAACGTAGGCCTTCAGGAGAGAGTTGAGGTAGGAGGGTGCTGTTCCTGACAAGGTCTTGTAGGTGAGCATCAAGGCCTTGAACTTGATGCGGGCAGCTACAGGAAGCCAGTGGAGGGAGATGAAGAGGGGTGTGACATGGGTTCTCTTGGACTGGTTGAAGACGAGGCGCGCTGCAGCATTCTGAATCATCTCAAGGGGTTTGATGGAGCTGGCTGGGAGGCCTGAAAGCAGTGAGTTGCAGTAGTCCAGTTTAGAGATTACAAGAGCCAGGATTAGAATCTGTGTAGCCTGTTTGGTGATGTAGGGTCGGATTTTCTTGTTGTAAAGGATGAACCTACAGGACCTTGCAGTTGCTGAGATATGGTCTGCAAAGGTCAAGCCATTATCAAGAATCACCCCAAGGTTCCTGGCCGTCCTGGTTGGCATGAGTGTGAGTGAGCCGAGCTGTACAGTGAGGTTGTGGTTGATTGAGGGACAGGCTGGGATGACGAGAAGCTCAGATTTTGCCAGGTTAAGTTTAAGATGATTTTCCTTTATCCAGACTACTTCATCCACTTCATCCACACTACTTTAACAGCATTAACTGTATGCTAATTTTGGATAAAACGGTCTTTTGCATGAACTTCACTGACCTGTATACAGTATAATGTTTCATTTAACCCCCTGACATATGCATTGAGTGATGATGAGTAAATACAGTAAGTGTATGTCCTAGTTATTGTCACTTAGTTTCAGTAAAATGCAGCATTTCAAATAGAAAGATCATTTTTACTCAGTAAATTAGTCATTTTTAGCATATGACCTTATCTTTAATGTGCTACACTTAGTTTAATCTCTTATTTTGCTGACTTCACACTGAAGACTCACTTTTTTTCTTCGTTCTTTTAATTTCTGTACTTAACAAAAAGAAATATTATTATATTATTATTAACAAAAATTTAAATATGATCATATTTAATATAAGTATCATACATTCAAATATCAACATACTTTATTAGTTCTGAAGTTTGCAATGAGTTTATTTAATTTGAAAAAGAAACAAGTATTTTTGTAGGAAAATGTGCATAATCATTTCAGTTGTTCAGTTGTTATTAAATGATGGTTCAGTAGAAATAGCCTGAAAAGGTACAGATGATTATGTGCACTGAATGTGGTTATCTTGAATCAGAATCCCATCTACAAATGTTGCTTCTGATTTAATAATAGTGCTGAGATCTAATCTGTGTATTATATCAGTGTAATTTTCTTACAGAGAGTCCTAAAGCTGTGGTGACCATAAAGCCTGATAAACATGTGTTCAGAGGAGAGACTGTGACTCTCACATGTGAAATACAGGGAGGAGGAGACACTGAGTGGAAATACAGCTGGAATAAGAAAGATAAAACATTCTACCCATCCCCCACAACACAGGAGTTCAGCTTCAGCTCAGTTATAAATAATAACAGTGGTGAATACACCTGCAGAGGGTGGAGATGCAGTGACAATCAGAGATCAGAGATCAGTGATGCAGTTACACTCACTGTATCAGGTGAGTGTGTGAGTTTGTTTTATCTTGTCATTAATTATATATAACAAGATTACCACTCTGTATGATTTTATTTATTTTATTTCTTTACATTTGTTGTCCATCAGATGCAGCAGAGGCAGTAGTGAGTGTGTCTCCACTGCGCTGGCTGACTGAAGGAGACTCAGTGACTCTCAGCTGTGAGGTTAAAAACTCCTCTACAGGCTGGACATTCAGCTGGTACACTGCTGTTCCCTACAGAAACGGCTTAATTGAAGTAACAGGCCATCGTGGCAATGTCTTGTATGGTTCAGAGCTTCTCTCAGACAGCAGCAGAGGATCTGGAGGCTCCTACACTCTCACTAATGTTACTGTGAATCACACAGGAGTTTATATGTGCAGAGCAGAGAGAGGAGAATCAGTCTTTCACACACGGGACAGTAACCTACAGCCACTGTGCATCACTGGTGAGGAAATAAATCAACAACATTTTTAGATTTTTTGTAGCACGAAAAATCAGAAACTTTTACAGCTGTGTAATCATTATTATCTGATAATGTTTCATGAGCATTTTATAAACTCCAGTAATGACCAGTGAATTACTAAAATCTAATTACTTGATGATTTATAAACATGTATCAACATAATGTATATTGTTAATAAATAGTGAGCATTAACTCTTTAAACTGACAGTTTATTATTCAGTTACTCATCCTACACCGTGTTCAGTAACTACTAGGAAAGGTGTGTAGTTACTAAATCTGAACTCACTGCTGTTTTCTCAGACTTTAAAGGATTAACACTGTATGACACTCGTGTATTTTTTTGTTTTTGACATTATTTATTTGAAATATCTTTGCAGATAAGACAAGTATATACTATCTAATGATTTTTATCATATTGCTTTATTTGACATTCTCAGTGATGACATTTAAAATATTCATTATGTTTTCTATCTGTCTGTCTGTCTACTATATCATTAATTTTTCATGTGTAATCTGTTCTGTTCAACATCATAATATATAACGTGTGTGTTTCAGGTGAATCTCCTCCAGTGTCTCTGATCATCAATCCCAGCAGAACTCAACACTTTACTGCTGACTCTCTATCACTGAGCTGTGAGGACCAGAGTGACTCTACTGGATGGACAGTGAGAGGATACACACACAATGAGACACTGTTTGAGTGTTCATCAGATTCAGGATCTACATGTAACATCAGCTCCCTCTCTACATCACACTCTGGAGTTTACTGGTGTCAGTCTGAATCTGGAAGACGCAGTAATCCTGTCAACATCACAGTGCACAGTGAGTCTTCAATGTTCTCATCAGTAATATTTTAATATACATATCTGGACCTAACATTTACAAAAAATCAATTCTCAAGTATTGTAACGAAATGAACTGATATTCTCTCTGCATCACTCTGCCTTAGTTAACATAACTGCATAGTTGTACATTTACATAATCTTAATACATGATGAAAACTTTAATGTATAAACTACGCTCATAGTTAGTTCTTAAGTTACTTCCATGTTCTTTAAGATTTATGATGTGACTTTTTGTTGCAGGCAGCATAGCACTATTACCTACAAAACATAGACATGTTCTATATATCTAACTTCTTCACATAACCTCTTTCTTGTAGCTGTCATAATTATGACCCTAATTTATGATACATACCAAGTCCCAGGGAAAATATATACAGATCTGGAGTCAGCATAGACATTTCCAAATCTACCATTCACAGACATTTACATTACATTACATTTACATATATATTTAACACACGATCAAGAGTCTGAGGGCTTTAGTTACAGAAACCTACAGTGAGGGAAAGAAGTATTTGATCCGCTGATTTTGTACGTTTGCCCACTGACAAAGAAATGATCAGTCTATAATTTTAATGGTAGGTTTATTTGAACAGTGAGAGACAGAATAACAACAAGAAAATCCAGAAAAACGCACGTCAAAAATGTTATAAATTGATTTGCATTTTAATGAGGGAAATAAGTATTTGACCCAAAGCAAAGCACTTGGTTTAAAATCCCTTGTTGGCAATCACAGAGGTCAGACGTTTCTTGTAGTTGGCCACCAGGTTTGCACACATCTCAGGAGGGATTTTGTCCCACTCCTCTTTGCAGATCTTCTCCAAATCATTAAGGTTTCGAGGCTGACGTTTGGCAACTCGAACCTTCAGCTCTCTCCACAGATTTTCTATGGGATTTAGGTCTGGAGACTGCCTAGGTCACTCCAGGACCTTAATGTGCTTCTTCTTGAGCCACTCCTTTGTTGCCTTGGCCATGTGTTTTGGGTCATTGTCATGCTGGAATACCCATCCACGACCCATTTTCAATGCCCTGGCTGAGGGAAGGAGGTTTTCACCCAAGATTTGACGGTACATGGCCCCGTCCATCGTCCCTTTGATGCGGTGAAGTTGTCCTGTCCCCTTAGCAGCGAAACACCCCCAAAGCATAATGTTTCCACCTCCATGTTTGACGGTGGGGATGGTGTTCTTGGGGTCATAGGCAGCATTCCTCCTCCTCCAAACACGGCAAGTTGAGTTGATGCCAAAGAGCTCCATTTTGGTCTCATCTGACCTCAACACTTTCACCCAGTTGTCCTCTGAATCATTCAGATGTTCATTGGCAAACTTCAGACGGGCATGTATATGTGCTTTCTTGAGCAGGGGGGCCCTTGCGGGCATTGCAGGATTTCAGTCCTTTATGGCGTAGTGTGTTACCAATTGTTTTCTTGGTGACTATGGTCCCAGCTGCCTTGAGATCATTGACAAGATCCTCCCGTGTAGTTCTGGGCTGATTCCTCACTGTTCTCATGATCATTGCAACTCCACGAGGTGAGATCTTACATGGAGCCCCAGGCCGAGGGAGATTGACAGTTCTTTTGTGTTTCTTCCATTTGCGAATAATCGCACCAACTGTTGTCACCTTCTCACCAAGCTGCTTGGCAATGGTCTTGTAGCCCATTCCAGACTAGTGTAGGTCTACAATCTTGTCCCTGACATGCTTGGAGAGCTCTTTGGTCTGGCCATGGTGGAGAGTTTGGAATCTGACTGATTGATTGCTTCTGTGGACAGGTGTTTTTTTTATACAGTTAACAAGCTGAGATTAGGAGCACTCCCTTTAAGAGTGTGCTCCCCATCTCAGCTCGTTACCTGTATAAAAGACACCTGGGAGCCAGAAATCTTTCTGATTAAGAGGGGGTCAAATACTTATTTTCCTCATTAAAATGCAAATCGATTTATAACATTTTTGACATGCGTTTTTCTGGATTTTCCTGTTGTTATTCTGTCTCTCACTGTTCAAATACAACTACCATTAAAATTATAGAATGATAATTTCTTTGTCAGTGGGCAAACGTACAAAATCAGCAGGGGATCAAATACTGCTTTCCCTCACTGTATGGCCAGCAGATATGTACAAGAATATATTTATTATTCATAAAACCCACGAGTAAAGCAACACACATTCAACATACAACCATCTGCACATCTGTCTCAGATAATTTATTTAGCTTAGCACATGTAGTTATAGCCACCAATTTACCTCATATAAAGTGTTCATTACAGACAATAGAGTGTGTTTTTGGTATATGATTCTCTTTCTTGACTGCTGCTAAATCAAGGTCTTTTTGAATGCAATAAAATTGAATTATCATTCAATCCCACAGAATATATACAGACACTGGTCAGTTACTCCACAATCTTAATTATGGTCATAAATATGTCAGTGTGGTCATACAGTAATGCCACATGAAACAGATAGACAGCGGTCTGAATGTTAGAATTATACTTGTATTTTAGACACTGTGTGTTTTCAGTGTCTTCTTTCTCTTTTCCACAGATGGTGATGTGATCCTGGATAGTCCTGTCCATCCTAAGGGAAATCCTCTGATTTTGCGTTGTTTATATCGCAACTCAGGTATCTCAGATTCTGGTGTTGATTTCTATAAAGATAGTTCAGTCCTGCAGAAGAAGACTACAGGAGAGATGGCCATCATTACTGTCTCAAAGTCAGATGAAGGTTTCTACCACTGTAAACACCCAGAGAGAGGAGAGTCACCGAAAAGCTGGGTTTCAGTCAGAGGTGAGGAAACTCATTCTTACTTGAGTTAGATTTGTAATAATATTCAGTGTTTAAGTGGATATTCAGGTTCCACTTTTTCCCTAGTTTCAGCTTCAGCCGGATACAGTGCTGTAATTATAGGACTGAGTTTGGCCTTCTTGTTTGTCATCTTAATGATCGTACTGATCCTGCTGCTGCACTTCAAGAAGAAAAAAGGTTTGATAACAGATGGTGTATTTGCTTTTGCAGATATTTTCCTGTGATGTCCCTTCTTGTGTTTTTTTAGTATGTGTTCATGTTTCACCAAATATACTTGTGTAAAGGCAATGTTTTAACTTATATCACTTCTTTACTTTGTTGAGAAGGTGTAGAATATCAGCCTCCTTCTACAGTAAATCAGGACACCAGTCAGCCTGCAGGTCAGTCAAAAATAACAATAATCCCAGTTTATTTTTCAGGGGTTTTTTTTCTCCCCTTATTTATAATATTTTCCCCTTAAAGTCTTGAATTTTCTCTTTAAAAGATGGTGAAAATGTCTATGAAAATGTTGCTGTCAGGACGACAGGTATCGTTTATCTCCCTTTCTGCTGCTAAAATTGAGACAGATTTGGCAACACAACATTGCAGTAGCTTCTCAAATGGCTCTATTTTATTCTCTTTTAGTTGATTCTGCAGCTGGCTCTAGCAGCACTAGCATGTGCTCACAGGTTGTGACTAGAAAAAAGAAACAAAATGGTAAGAACACTGCATTAAACTAATGTCAACTCTTTCGGTTTTACTTTTTTGCCTTTTGCATTAACCTAAATTAATTTTCTATATTAGATGATGCAGTCAGAAGGCCAGGTGATGTGATATATTCCCAAATTGAAATGAAAAATGTCAACCCTCACAGTAAAGGTAATGCTGTCTACTGCACATTATTTTAAAAGAACATGAGACTTTTTATAGGAACAAATAGTGTTCACTAGCTATTGATCTTTACCATGCAAACAGCCTAAATAAATTTTTTTCTCATCAGATGACTCTGCATCAAGACCAAGTGATGTGGTTTACTCTATGATTGCATCTAAAAACATGAGACCCAATGGTAAATATAATATCTTGTAGGACATATTGTTTATTGTGGTACTTATTGTATACAGCTTTTAATTTTTACACATATCCTGTGATACTTCAATGGGATGACAAAGTTACGTTTACGTTTACATTTTGTTGACTAATTTTTGTCTGTAATATGTAAAAATGTAATAGCGATATTACATCAGTGCATGTTTACATTCATTAGGTGGGTTACAGTGGCCGCCATAACACACTGTAACTTTAATAAAAAATAATAATAATCCATAGTTACATAGACAGTGCAGTGTGTAAGAATTTGTACACCAGCACACACTATTTGACCCTAAATTAATTATGAAATATAAAGAAACAGTTTAATAAATCATGGAATCTCTAGGAGTTATGGTCCTGTTTATTCAGATGCTCTGCCAGGCCATTACAGTTGATTTTGCATTTGATTTTTCCTGGAGTCACTTTGAGTCAAATTCAAAGACAAAGAAGTGTCAGTAACATGTTAATTTAAGGTTTGGTAATACATTATTTATAAGCAGGTAATACATAGTTTACTAATTAAAGATTAATGATTCATTAATGATCAATCGGTGTGTTTCTTGCACAGGATTACCATAAGATATAATGGAAAAGTATAAACACCATGCTATGCTTTGCTCAAATGTCCTGCAAAAAAATTCTCGTAAACAAATACAATAAAGATTAAGATAGTGTGATGATATGATTAAGAGTGGTGGTGTCAGTGAAACACGATGGAGGTAGTATCATGGCATGGACCTATATAGCTGCTAGTGGAATTGGATCACTTGTTTAATTTTTTATTTTTTTATTTTATTATTTTATTATGACTTGGTTATAAACAACGGCGCCATGATGTACTGTAGGCTGAAGTGAACAAAAGCATCTTAACTGTTTAGATTCAGGTCAGTCCCTTAAAACTAATGCACTTATGGCTGATTATACTGCAGATATGTTCTACAGTGGCAAAAAGTCGAATGACCAAGCTAATCGACTAACATGAATCCTACACAGCTACAATTCACTTCCTTAAAAAAAAAAACCCTGAAACTAACACAAACGGATAATGTTGGCATTATGGGGATTGGAGGGTTGCAACAAATAACCTGTATGACAAGAGATTGAAGGTTAGACTTGACAAGTTAGGTTAAATGTGTTTATGCAAAGTGTGTTTTCTTCTACATCATCTAGTGACCATTAGTCTTAGGAACTTAAAATTTATGGGAAATTGTGTTCATGTTATGTTCAGTATCTGAGAATTTAGGACAAGGCACTACAATTGGTTAAGAACTGTAAAATAGCATGTGGTTATGATGTATATCTTGTGAACTTTGTTAAAGGATTGTTATACAAGCATGAAGAGTGAGAAAAGAAAGCTGCATGTGTTCCCTTTTATAGATGATGCCAGCAAACTCGATGATGTGACTTATGCTGATATTGACCTGAAAAAAACAAAGAAACCAAACAGAAAACAAGGTGGGTCTGAATTATTTCAATTTGTATTGTTTGTCTTTTTTTATGCAAAATGTTTTTGCTTTTGATAAAACCCTTTGGATTATTTGCCGGTTATTCATCTTGAAGCACAGTATTTAGAACCTGATATGAATCATTTACAATGAAACTAATAGAAGAGTGAAATGTCCTGTAGCTCTGGAAGTTAAAGGGTCTGAATGGTATGTTTGAAATCAGTGACTGTTGCCCACTAGGAAAGCGCACTGAGGGAGCTGACACTGTTTACTCAGAACTGAAGCAGAACACAGATAAAGGTAAGATAAAGGCAAACAGAGATCTTTGGGAAAGCACAGTCAAATAGTATGTCTACTTTACAGTCAGTTATTTGGCAGATGATCTTAAAGGGTGTTACAAATGTGCAAAGAGATTATGGCACAGCAATACAAATCACCCAACTGTGACATAAATGCCACAAAGTTATTTGGTAGTATTTCAATGATCTTTTTTTTTACTCTTATCACCATTTATTAAATTGTTCAGACAATAGTAAGCTTTACAGTTTTATTATGCTGGAGATTTCTCAAATGTCATGGACAATCTAGGGGGGGTGGGGGGGACAGTATAGACAGTGGTGGAAATAAGTATTGAATGTGTCAACATTTATTTCAGTAAATATATTTCCAATGAGGCTATTCACATGAAATTTTCACCAGACATCAGTATTAACTCAAGAAATCCGGAAATATAAAGAATTCACAACATTAAAGTTGTAAAATAATAAAGTGGAATGACACAGGAAAAAAAAATATTGAACACACTAAGAAAAAGCAGTTCTCCAAGGCAAGGTAAGGGAAGGAACCAGCTGAAATCCATAAGTAATTATACCCCCTATCTGTGTAAATTAATCTCAGCTGGTTTAGTAAATCGATGGCCTATAAAAAGGCTTTTCTTTACCAGGGTGTAACACAAGAAACATCTCATGATGGGTAAAAGCAAAGAGCTCTCCCAAGACCTTCACAACCTTGTTGTTGCAAAACATATTGATGGAATCGGATACAGACATATTTCAAAACTTCTGAATCCTCCAGTAAACACCATTGAGGCCATTATCCACAAGTGGAAGTAACATCACTCCATCATCAACCGGCCATGCACAGGAGCTCCTCGCTAGATTTCTGACCAGGGAGTCAGAAGAATAGTCAGAAGAGTAGCCCAAGAGCCAAGGACCACTCGGAAACAGCTCCAAAAACACTTGGAGGCAGCAGGTGCCATCATCACAGTGAAAACAATAGGCAATGCACTCCACTGCTCACACTCACCCTGCAAGACTCCATTACTAAAGAAAAGGCATGTCGAAGTTCGTTTAAAGTTTGCTACAACTCATTTGGACAAGCCTATGAAATACTGGGAGAGTGTAGTCTGGTCAGACGAGAGCAGAATTGAACTTTTTGGCTGTTATACTACACACCATGTTTGGAGAAGAAATGGCACTGCACATCACCCTAAAAACACTACACCAACAGTGAAGTGTGGAGGTGAAGCATCATGGTGTGGGGCTGTTTTTCATCACATGGTACTGGCAGACTTCATATAATTGAAGGAATGATGAATGGAGGCCTTTACCGGGAGATTCTTGAGAAGTATCTGCTGCCATCCACCAGGATGATGAAGATGAGACGTGGGTGGACTTCCAGCAGGACAACGATCCAAAGCATACAGCAAAGGAAACTCTCAATTAGAACGCTTAGAACGTAAATGGCGTCAAACCAAACTGGTGATATTTCAAATAGCATGGAAGGAGAGCCTACTGAAATATAGGAAATCTCTTGGCGATGCTAGAAAAATCTATTTCTCCACCTTAATAGGAGACAA
Organism: Ictalurus punctatus; assembly: GCF_001660625.3. Taxonomy (NCBI): domain Eukaryota; kingdom Metazoa; phylum Chordata; class Actinopteri; order Siluriformes; family Ictaluridae; genus Ictalurus; species Ictalurus punctatus. The sequence continues at coordinate 26,500,676 of NC_030422.2, forward strand.
CAAAAACAATTCTAGATTCCTTTTCAACACAGTAGCAAAATTAACTAGGAATAAAACCACTACAGAGAGAAACACTCAATCATTACATAGCAGTGAAGATTTCATGAAATTTTTCAATGATAAGGTTGAAAATATTAGACGTGAAATACAGGCCATTAAATTAAAACTGGACAGTACTGTAACAAACCCATTACATGACAGTGTAGCAATATCAGATCAATGTTTAGAGTGTTTTGCTCCGCTTAGAGAGACCGAACTAGCTACATTAATCTCTTCAGCAAATTCATCAACTTGCATACTAGATCCCGTACCTACATGTTTGTTTAAACAGATTGGTCCAGTAGTAATTGAGCCACTTCTAAATATAATCAATTCTTCCCTAAGCAGTGGCTATGTACCTAAATCACTTAAATTAGCAGTTATTAAACCCTTGATTAAAAAACCTGATCTTGACCCGTCTCAATTGTCCAGCTATAGACCAATATCAAATCTCCCCTTCATCTCTAAGATTTTAGAAAAGGTTGTAGCAAAGCAGTTATGCTCGTACTTAGATAGGAATAACATTCATGAAATGTATCAGTCAGGATTTAGACCTCATCATAGCACAGAGACAGCGTTAGTTAAAGTAGTAAATGACCTTCTACTGACTTACGATCAGGGTTGTGTCTCGCTGCTTGTGTTACTCGACCTTACTGCAGCTTTTGATACTATAGATCACACTATTCTCCTTGATAGATTAGAAAATGTTGTTGGTATTAAGGGAACAGTCCTCTCCTGGCTCAGGTCTTATCTGACCGATCGTTATCAGTTCGTAGATGTAAATGGTGAATTCTCCATGCGTACTGAGGTTACTTTTGGAGTTCCACAGGGTTCTGTTTTAGGCCCACTGCTCTTTACTTTATATATGCTACCCCTAGGTCAAATTATTCGTAAACATGGAATTAGCTTCCACTGTTATGCTGATGATACACAGTTGTATGTTTCAGCGAAGCCAGAGGACAGACATAAGCTTAGTAAAGTTGAGGATTGTGTAAAGGACATTAGACATTGGATGTTAATTAACTTCCTTCTGCTTAATTCTGATAAAACAGAAATACTTTTATTAGGCCCACGTGTAGCTAGAAGTATCCTTTCTGATCACATGGTTACTCTGGATGGTCTTTCTGTTTCATCATGTGCAGCAGTTAAAGACCTTGGAGTGATTATTGACTCCAGCCTATCATTTGATGCTCATGTAGATAATATTACTAGGATAGCCTTCTTTCATCTCAGAAATATTTCTAAAATAAGAAACATATTGTCACTACATGATGCGGAAATACTAGTTCATGCATTCGTCACCTCTAGATTAGATTACTGTAATGCCATACTGTCTGGATGTTCCAGTAGGAATATAAATAAGCTCCAATTAGTCCAGAATGCAGCTGCTAGAGTCCTAACTAGAACTAGAAGATACGACCATATCACACCGATATTATCCACACTGCATTGGCTCCCAGTAAAATCTCGCATTAATTATAAAATACTCTTATTAACCTATAAAGCACTAAACGGTCTCGCGCCACAATATCTAAGCGACCTTTTGGTTTTATATGATCCGCCACGCCTACTTAGATCAAAAGATGCAGGCTATCTGACGGTACCTCGAATAGTGAAGGCTACAGCAGGGGGAAGAGCTTTCTCTTATAGGGCCCCACAGTTATGGAACAGTCTTCCTATTAGTGTTCGGGACTCAGACACAGTCTCAGTGTTTAAGTCTAAGCTTAAAACGTATTTGTTTACTCAAGCCTACCCTGACTAGATTCTGTTCTACTTTCTCCCTCTCTCCTTTCGCCGAGCCCCACACGAATTTATGGAGATACTAGAGATCCAGATCCTTTCTGCCTCTGGATGGAGCTCAAATCTTCTTTAATTCCAGACTGCTGGGACTACGGCTGCTCTTAACACTATACAGACTTCATATAAATCCATAATGAACTTTTTCACAATATCTGTTGTTACCCAGATGAGGATGGGTTCCCTTCTGAGTCGGGTTCCTCTCAAGGTTTCTTCCTCTTAAAACATCTTAGGGAGTTTTTCCTTGCCACCGTCGCCACTCAGTGGCTTGCTCAGTTGGGATAAATTCACACCTTTAATATCTGTATACCGTGTTGATATTTCTGTAAAGCTGCTTTGAGACAATGTCTATTGTAAAAAGCGCTATACAAATAAAATTGAATTGAATTGAATTGAATTCAATTGGTTTCAGAGAGAAAAAAAAATCAAGATATTAGACTGGCCCAGTCAATCACCTGACTCGACTCCAATTGAACAAGATTTATAAATATGTTTAGAAGAACGGGCCAAAATCACACCTGAATACTGCGACTCATTAATTTCTTCATACAGGAAGCGTCTTGAAGCCGTCATTACAAACAAAGGCTTCTCCACTAAGTATTAATTAAATTTCAGTTAGTGTGTTCAATAGTTTTTTCCTGTGTCATTCCTCATTATTACACATAACTTTATTTATGAACTTTAATGTTTGGATTTCTTTATATGTGCGGATTTCTTGAGTTAATTCCAAAGTCCGGTGAAAATTTGATGTGAATAGCCTCATTGGAAATATATTTACTGAAAAAAAAAGTTGACTCGTTCAATACTTATTTCCACCACTGTACATCACTGTGCTGACCATCATAATCAAAACTCTAAAACATACCAGCCCTTTCTGTAATTCAGTTGTAATGCTCTCCATTTGTGTTCTGAAACTTTTGTGTTCTGTATGTCTATGTTTCATCCTCCAGGAGATTTCACTGAAACTGCTGATGCAACTTATGCCCAGGTTAGGAAAAAGGGCAAAAAGTATAATGCAGGTACGCGTAATTCTGTAATAATGTCTGTTCATTTTCATGTTGATAAATGAGGCCTATTCAAGTATAAATTTACTCATAAATTGGTTGCAGTTACTGCGATTTTACATATAAATTACACTGTCAAGTTTAAACATTAATTCAGTTAAATAAACATGACAAATTTTGAAATACAATCATTCATATTAATGACTTAAAAGAAAGCCAGCCAAAACAAATCCATAAATTAAGACAAATAATACTAAACAATCAATTAGGGCACTGTACACCAATTAGAACCCTATTAAAGGAGGACAAATTAGTCTGTTCCTATGAAAAATTGCCAACGGCTGATCTGCATTAGTGGAATGACACAAGACAGGTATTTTATTATGTCATCTACACAAAATAGCCTATAGCATTGAAGTATGGGAGTGTATTTTCAAGATATATTATTTCCAAATTAAAAACAGAAGTTTGACTGCATAAGTATTCTCCTCCATTGCTGTTCAAGCAATTGATAGCTATTAATTGTCAGCTTTCTAAGAAAGATTGTCCCCTAGAGGAATAACAAACTAGCACTTAAAAATCTTTTCATTAGATTACTGTCCACAAGACTATTTAAATTTAGAACACATATGCTAAGTTAATTTGTTGGACAAGTTTAGAACCATTTTCTAGCTGATCTTGGACTGCAGACTGTATGTTTGACAACCCTGATATAGTGCATGTCATGCTTAAGAAGTGCTTTTTCTTTTTAACATTTTCAGGTCTCTGTGAGCTTTACCTATAATGAGTTTTGTGGCTTTCACCACTGTAGGGTTGTCACGGTACCAACATTTCAGTAGTCGGTACCAATACCAGTAAAATTCCACGGTACTCGGTACCTATTTCAGTACCAAAGCAGAACACAAAAACATGCTAATTGAACAACACATTATTTTATTAATAAAGTTAAATATCAAAATAAAATGTATTTTTAAAAAGGTCATTCTGTATACTTCAAGTATATCATCATTATTAAAGATACTAGAGTTATCCAGGCAAGAGTAGAAATGATTTTCTGACTGACTGATATTAAAGACATAAACAGTGCTAGCCATCTATTATTTTCTAACACATAAATTTCAGATATATCGGCCATCAAGAAGCCTCTGATGTGTAAAATTTGTAAACCCCATCATGCCCTCCCATTTATTTTACCCCAATAAAAGTTAAAGCATTAAATGGTTAATAAGGACTCTTGAACGTATTAGCATTAAACGCATTTACTATTAAGTAAGCAAAAACGAGAATGTTTTCTTGCAATAATACACTCCAATCAAACTATGCTACAAGATTCATAATGCAACTGCTACCATCATTTTAAACTCGACTGCTTGAATAAATACTGCTGGTAAGCAGCTGCTCTTCCTGAAAACATGGTTAATCTATCAGCACATCAATTTTAGGGGCGCAGCTTTTACACACTTAGCGGTAACAGCACCGAAAGCGGAAAACGAGTGTTCGAGAAAAAATCATGTATTTCACCTACGATATAGTAGGTAAGCATGCAGTTTCGGACACAGCCATGATAACCGGTGGAGCTGCTGCTGCTTTGGCTAAAAATGTCTTCTTGTTGCACGGTGCACCCAAGAAATGTTCACGACTGACTACCTGTCATGCAGCGTGTCATTACCGGGTTGACCCGGTATTATCAGTACTTATGAAAATCTGATACCATCAACTTTTTTATTTTTAGTACCGACTTGGTACCGAAGTACCGGTACTTTTGACAACTCTAGTCAGCTGTACTGTGGAGATTCATAAGTGTGGGCAAGGATATATTATTCTGTAGTCTTGGCAAAGACTTTTAGTGGGCCTGAGCTCTTGGTTTATCTTTGGCCATTCTTTGTCCCTCTGGGTGACTTACTGGGTTGAGTTCTCTCCTCTTATTGCTGGAGACCAGGTTCCAAACCCTGCACAGGGTGACCTCTATTATACGCACATGAGTACAAAGACAAGAAACTTTTTTGAATTTTTCATTTGGTTGGCCTAACAACGAATTTACACAAAACTTTACCAGACTATTGTCAAATCACTGCCAATAGTAGTCTGTGTCATTAATAAATAAATTATATCAAATGTCCTTTTTCTGTAGGTTGAAGAAAGTCCAAAGTGTCCAATCAGGAGTTGCTGAAGCAGCCAAATAACACGGTGAAACAAACATGGTGAAATATATATATATATATATATATATATATATATATATATATATATATATATATATATATATATATATATACACACACATATATATATCGTTTTTGAAAAGTTTGTATTTTTTGCAGTACTCAAATCTAAGCATTTTAGAAACTCCTGATTGGATTTGTTAAGGGAGGAGCAGGAGCTGAATGTAGTTATCAACACACACTGGAGGAGTATTGGCTTTATCGATTTTAAAGCTAAGTTGCAAGTATAACTAATAAATTGGCAATTCTGTATATTACTGAGTACTAATTGGTTAATATTTTAATAACAATCCTAATTAGAGAAAAAAAAACATGTACAAAATACATGTTCCATCGGCATTTCTATTGATACAATTTATATAATTTCCACTTTATTTGTTTGTTTGTTTAAGTTAAGAATTTATATTTATTTAGTTTTTATTTACTCTCAATTACTTACTTTTGCTATTTACCTGTGTGGATTGTCAAAGCAAACACATTTTGGATTGTCTTTCCTCACTGCTTTAAACAGTCAGTGATGCAGTACATATTCAAGTGCCTCTTCCATATGACTTTTTCAATAGATTTTTTTTGTGTATTTTTTTTTACAAGTATTGAGTAAAATTGACATTAGATGTTACAGAAACAAAAAAAATAAGGCTGTATGCATGCTGTGTGAAAAGCTTTGAATAACAATTAACCTCCGCAGTTCTTTGTATTATTATGGTATTTTTATGATTGTATTTTTTAAAAAGTGTGTTTTATCTGAACTTTTCTTGTTTTTATGCCAGCATTAAGTTTTTTTTTTACATTTTATTGTGATTATGCACAATTTAACTGTAAAGTGGTTTACAAAATGCACATGTCAAAAAGTATATTTTGTTATTCTTAATGTATTATGGCATGTACTTTTTACAAGCAATTTTGCATTTTAATTTAATTAACTTTATTTATTTATGATCAATGTTTCATCGCATATTAACCATAGTCAGCAATACTTTACAATGAATTAACATTTTTTAAAGCATAATATATTCAATTATCATAAATATTTTTAAACGCTGCTGTTCTCTTCATTATCAGACATGACTGAGGTTTAATCAGTGCTAATTGGTTGTGTCCCAAATGCAAAATATATGCTCACTTTAAATGAAGGTCTGAAAGTGTTTGTTTTCACAATTACTAGTTCCTTTTTTATCAAGTGGTCATTTTACACAATGGGGCAAGAAGTGATCATTAATGTTTTATATTAACTTTCATCTTCATTGATATTATGACATGAAGAGTTTACTCTTAGTTGTTTTTCAGCTTTAATGTGTTTGAAATGTAGAAAACACAGAGCTCATTATTTATGCTCAAGGTTTTGGTGAGGGTCTCTGGAGCTAACGGAATACTGTGCAGAGTTTCTGCTAATCAAATAGTGTAATATATAAAATTAACTGTAATAGCCCGAGTTGAGACCAAAAGCTTACATACACCTAGGCTAAACAAGGCCGAATTATCCATATATGTCATTGAGATAACGACTGCACCTTAAAATACTGTATTGGTCATATTTTCTATACATCTATATTTTCTATGTGTTGCCTTTTTTTCCTTGCTTGTTTTGTGTTGTTCCAGCGCAAACGAAAGAAATAAACATGAGAATACCAAAGCATTTGTAACTGCAACAATTTTCTGGGAGAACTAGTGCATTTTCTGACAAATGCAGGGGTGCCCATATTTTTCTCACATACGTATGAGACAGAGAATATAAAAATATATGTATATAAAGAAATGAGACTGGGTGTATGTCAACACCCATCCCCCCAGGTGTGCATTATCTTATAGTAATTCAACGGACCAGAGTCGATTATTTCACTTAGACCACAGTTACCAGACCTCAAGACATTGCTCAAATGTTTTATTTCAAGACATTTGTCAGGTTTTTGTCCTTACAATGTTCTTGCGTGTGGAACTAATTTATTACACATCCCAATCTCAGGCCTTTCTTAAATGATTACTACATTATTGGTAACAGGAGAAATCACTCAGACAAACAAAATAAACAGGTCAGGAAATTAGGCTCCTTACAATACTGACATTTTGCTTTTTAGTCTTATTCCAGTCATTTCAGATCTTGCATAAAGAACGAATAATGAGTTCTAGCAAAGAATTTTGCAAATAATTGGCTTTGACATGAACTGTTTTAACTCTTATTTGTCCTACATTTTTGGTTGAGCTGTGCAGCTTCAACCAGTGAGAAATGAGGAAATGTTCCTTCCTTCACACTCACAGTAGAGCTCAAACTGAAACAGCCACACGTGAATGCATTTTAGGAAATGAAATCCCTTTCTTTCATAATGTACTGACTCAGGATGTGTTAACCCCTTAAACAGTGCTCACTGACTCATATAGAGAATATTACATGACATGACATGATATGATATGATATGGTGCTTTGAAAGGTGACAAAAGTTTGCAACAGTTTGTAACAGGAACTAAAACGAAAATCATGGAAAAATAGATTTATTAGTGCAAAGCTGATTTACATTTACAGTTTGTGATGCTGTGATGAGTTATTTTTGTCACAGATTAAAAGAAGGGGTTTTTAACTGTTTGTACATTTTATTCTATCTCAATATTCAAAGCTAGAAATTCACACAGAGCAACGGTATCTTTTTCAGCATGAGGCCCCCTTTGTGTAGGGTGCATCCCTTTGTGACCCCCTAGACTCATCAATTTTTTTTTGCAATTTAGTTTTTTTCAAGCTAGGCTCATCTGTATTAACTTTCTCAGCTAAGAGACTTATGTCTCCTATCTAAAAACGTATCCATTTTAAACAGTCTTAGGTTTTATCAGTGTGTGGCTAACAGTACATCAGTATATCAATGGATGTCTCTGTTTGGTGTGTTTTAGTGTGCTGTGTATAATTGATTTATTATTGTTTCTATTACTATTTCTATTACTATTTATTAATTATATTTCTAATTTTTATGCACATCATAGTTCAAAGGTTGACAATCCCGGCTTACATACAGGTAAAATTATTATTTTTAAAAATAATATTCTAGAATTTCTATGCAGCCCCCCTGGCAACATCTGGCGGTGCCCATTTTGAGAACCACTGGCACAGAGGACTCAAACCAAGTGAAAACTTTAGTGTGAAACTAAACTTGCTTCTTCCCGACTAGGTTAGTAAACTACTGTACACTCCTGCTGAGCATAGGGGACTGTCCAGTTAGAAATTATGTGTAAAATATAAATAATGCCTTGAAATATTTTCTCAAGTTTCAGTCTGTTGAAGACATTGTTTTTGACTCTAATGTTTAACCACAGTGACATTATACAGAAATGAGAGTAAATCTCACAGACAGGTGAATACTAACATATATAAACTGATTAGCATTTTGGTCATAGTGACCTCTAGTGGTGAGAGCCAGTATGGCTTTATCTCTTCTGTGTGAATCCTTGAACATTTGATTGATTAACCATATATATGTTGCTAATTGTTAATTTTCCACAGTTTTCCTGAACATTGTTGAAAATGGTGGACAACGTAAAGGACAACATTAATGCTGGAGCACAACTTCATGTTCCAGGTGCATGCAATCCAGATAGGACCAAAGCCTGAAATAAACCCTTAATTAAACATAAGATGTTCACTTTACTCAGAGGAATGGGATAAACTCACTGCTGGGAAAGTATTTGAAAGGTTCAACATTTAGTATCTAACACCTCTGATCACTGCTTAATCACACACACACACACACACACACACACACACACACACACACACACACACAGTTTTAAAAATATCCCTACCCCCATGTATAACATACCATAACTCTAATCAATATTATTCATTAATCTCTGAACATTCATATAACACTCTACCTTTTAACAAGAACTGCTGAGTACTTTAACAATACCATAATTATAAAGATTTTTTTAGAGCACATAGTACCTATGTGGACCTGTGTGGCTAGCATAGGATGTGGTGGTATGGCATCAGAGAAAGATCAGGTGAGACCAGATGCTAAAGGGCTCTTCCCCAAGATCTTCTCAAGATCCTACGTTTAGATCCCCTCAGATCTAACTCTCATACCCTACTTACAGTATACCCCATGCACCTCTTTGAAGTGTATAATGACCACAGGATCGAATGGGAAAGACACAATGTGTTCTGTTGCAAGATGGACCCCGAGTCAGACAGGCTTACCACAAAGTCTTCCTGTGAATGATTTTGGCTCCAATGTGTGTGTGTGTGTGTGTGTGTGTGTGTGTGTGTGTGTGTGTGTGTGTGTGTGTGTGTGTGAAGGACCAGTACACATTGCAAACCATAAACTGCTGTAAATTCTAAAAACTTGAACAATACTTTTGATGTCACCATATTGTTCACCATGAAATATGGATTAAACGGATACCAAATGCACCCAGAGGAATATTTTAGTTAATTTATTCCACATGGTCTCTTTGATAATTTCAATCTGACCAGTCCAGCATCTTCTTACTGCCACAGTTTATTTAAAATCTACTACACTTGCAAAATTTATGACTACAATTTACGATATTACATATTCATTAATCGTGTTGTACTTGCCACTTTGAGTTCCATCTTGTGTACACTTTCCCGACATGAACAAGCGTAGTGTCCACTACAGGGCTCCAGGCAAAAAATATATATATATAGGAGCCATTGGCTCCTAAACACAAAATATTTAGGTGCCAATTCAAATTTTCAGGAGCCAAAATATAGTGATGTCATATGACATGATGATATCATTATTAAATGGGTACCTCACACTGCCTTTTCTTTCCCCTCTGTACTGTCTGCCTTTGTTTACTCTGCCTCCCATAGTTTACACAATGTATTCTTCACATACACAATATGCAATGTTCAGTATATCATACTGAATCATATTACTGTAAATACTTAAATATCCAGTCATTTGTTTGTTTGTTTGTTTTTTCTCCACTTTTTTATTCAACTATGTACAATTAGTTGTTTCCTGTTTATTCAGGCTCAGAGTCATGTAGGCTGCATTGAATTTTATTTTCAATTCCCTCATCTCTTTTTCTGTGACTTTATCACTAGCACGTTGCACTGCTTTCATGGTTGGGGTGGCAGGAAGGGCAGACCTAGCAATGACACAATCCCTGGTGTTCTCATGTTTTTTTACTGTCACCATGCTTCTTCACGGTTTCTTTTTCAAAATGACTCGAACTGGTAATGAACTCTGTTTTACCAGCAATATCTTGTCCTGCTTTAGCACAAAAAGTGCAGTATATTTTCCCATTATCATAACGTAACCAGGCGAACTCTTGTAGCCAAGCTGATTTAAACGGTCTTGTCGGGATGAGTCGCAGGGACGGGAGAAGAAGGCTCGGCTCTCTGCGCTTGGCTGTCATCAAACGGACTGTGATGACTCAAATGTCACCTGAGAACTTTCACTGGTCGAGTTGGTCTCAACATCGTTGAGGAGGCAGGGTTTGGACGGGCGGGGAATGAGAGAAAGTCTGATATTTTTCTTTTCTTCTCAGCTGGTTAATGTTAGTTAACTACGCAGTTAGCTAGCCTACATATAACGGATAAATTCAAATTCCAACGAACTAAACCACGTCAAACTAAATTAAACACCTTTAATAAAGTTAACACTTCCAAGTTTTTAACCCGATAAACGTGACGTTAAACCTGTTTCTGTTCATCTATACAGCCGACGCTTCAAGCCCTGCAGGACAAGAGTGCAGAGTTTATTTACTGGAAACCATTCAGGAGTGCATGCGATAGGGCAGGTACACGCATGCGCAAGAGGAGATGAGAGTTCAGTAGCCTAAAACAAGACATATGGTCATTCCTATTTAATTTGTTTTTAAATTTTGTTTGTGGGTAACGGTGGCCACTGGCGACTGGCAGAAATAACATGGTCTTAAAATTAAAAAGTTAGTCGCATTGGTGACTATTTTAGTCGCCATCTGGAGCACTGCACTACCAATTTGCGTAGTCAAGCTGTCCAACCAGTCGTATCTACTGCAAGGTCTCTACTGTGCAGTTTCTGCTTTCAATTTTTGACCCCATTTCAAGCAAGATAAACTTCAAAACTTCAGTGGAAGTCAATGGCACCATGTTATGCACTCATATATACAGTCATATGTGCCATTTGTAGATTATTTTCCTTACAGTGGAATGATGTATTTCAAATAATTTGGAGGTCTTTTTAAATCCCTTGCCAGACTCATAGGCATCCACAATCTTTTTTTTTTTATCTGACGGCCTTACAGAATTCTTTATATCTTGGCATGAATACACCACACACCTCAATAGCAAAGGGAACACCAGACACTAGATATGAGAGTGGATTAAATAAGACAGGTTCTACCTGCACTGGCTTAAGCAGGTTCTAATCACTGGCATCCAATCTTGGAACACCTGCTTCTAAGTTTATAGATTGTAAGGTGTGATAAGTGTAGGGGTGTACTTACTTTTTCCATGTGACCGATCTGTTTTTGTTCATTTAAATTGTGACTTAACACAGTCTGCTGCTGCACCCAGAAATGCAACCCACAACTCTATTACACAAAGAGGAAGCCACACATCAACTATATGCAGAAACGTTGCCGAGTTCTCTGGCCCTAGCTCATCTCAGATGGACTGAAAGACACATGTGCTGTGGTCAGATGAGTCCAAGTTTCAGCTTGCTTTCGGGTAAAACGGACGTCAAGTTCTCCAGGCCAAAGATGAAAAGCCCAACCAGACTGTTATAAGCAAAAGGTGCAAAAGCCAGCATCTGTGATGTTGTGGGGGTACATCTGTTCCCATGGCATGGGTGACCTGCATATGTGTGAAGGTACCATTGATGTTGAGGTGTATATTGGGATTTTAGAGAAACATGTGCTGCCATCAAGGCAACGTCTTTTCACAGGACGTCTATGGTTATTTCAGCAGGACAATGCCAGGCCTCATTCTATACATGCTACAACAGCATGGCTTCATAGACACATAGTGCGTGTGCTAGACTGGCCTGCTAGCTGTCCAGATCTGTCTCCTATGGTGCATGAAGAGGAGAATCAGACAATGGCTACCAAGGACTCTTGAGCAGCTGAAGTCTTGTATCAAGAAAGAATGAGCAAAAATTCCACTTACAAAACTGCAACAATTAATATCCTCAATTCCCAAATGATTAAAAAGTGTAATTGAAAAGAAGGGTGATGTAACACAGTGGTAAACATGCCACTTTTGAGTGTGTTGAAGGCATCAAATGATGAATTTGTTTATATTTACAAAATACAATTAAGTTGGTCAGTGAAAACATTGAATATATTTGCTTTGTACCTTTGTCAGTTAATTAAAGTTTCAAGAGACTTGACAAATGTCAGATTTTTGCTTTTATTGCATTTTAGAAAATATCCCAACTTTTATGGAAATGTGGTTAATTTTAAAAAGAGATTGTGAGTTGTTATGATAGTACGTGCAATGGGCAATGATGAGTAGAAGAATGTCTGAGTTTTTGTCATTTAGGTCCTGTACAATGCACCACTTCATACAGAAAGCTACTTTTAACTCTGTAAATTGTTCTTGCCAGCATCCTTTATGCTCTATTTATAGTTTCATATTTTATCTTCCTTACTTCGCACCACAAATCTTTTTTTAAAATCTCTTTTAATTTTCTTACCTTATTAACCAAAATAAATGTTAATATAATATTGACACCATAACATGGAGGAACATTGTTTCATTTCACTGTGTACTGTACCAGCTGTATATCGTTGAAATGTCAGTAAAAAGCCATTCATTATTCTGTCTCTCACTGTTCAAATAAATCTACTATTAAAATTATAGAATTTGTCAGTGGGCAAACTTACAAAATCAGCACTATTTCCCTCACTGCATCAAATGTACAAATTAAAAAATCCAAATACAAATAAAAAATGCTTTATAATAACATAAAAATAAATAAATAACTATGTGTACCTTCGTCACTAAGCTCTTCGACAGAACCGATCATCTGAATATTAAACTCAGGGGCGTTGTCATTCTGGTCTAGAACTATGATTTTCAAATCGAGGTCCTTTTCCAGGTCCACAGTGTTCTTCATTAGCCAAAAAATTAAACCCTAACATTTAATAAGAGGCTAATTTGAAGTGTTCATGATTGTGTATTTTACAGCTGACCCTGATGAGGATAACAGACCGTACAGAGTGATAGAAACTGAAGCGTCTGTCTGAGTCTCAGGTTTTTACATTATTTTTATCATCTAGCTTTTAAATAACAGCAGCTCCCAGTGCAACAGAGAACACATTCGTGTATGTGCTCTGTCAGTAAGTACAGTTTTAGTGATGAGTGGCTGTGATGCTGTTTCTGAGATTTTGGATGAAAGCTTTAATTCTCATGTGATTTATTTTATTTTTATTATTGGAGTGATTTATTTTCCTGATGTATTGTAATACTCATATGCATTCATTTTTACTATTTAAGCTTTACTTTGTGTTATTATTGCTGTTTTTAGCTATATGACTTTTACTTTGTTTAAACTGAATATGAACTTTTAAATTATTTTTTTTCATTAATTTCACATTTACTTGATTTAGCATTTACTCAGGGATAAAAGTACATTATGGTTTGATACAGTATAATATTTGTATTTAAATGGAGTAATTCTTATTTTGTAATATTTTATGAAGTAAATACCTGTGCAGATAAATTTTGGAGTGAAGTGTGCTTTTGTTCAGCTACATTTTAATATTTTAATAAACACAGTAAGTCTGTAAAAAAAAAAAGGAAAAAAAAAAAAAGATTTCAGTTTTTACTAAATATCCAGTGGGAATTATCTAGCAAAAGATCAGGAAACACTTATACATACTAACTCCCAGTTAGGCGTTAAGGAAAACCCCTATTTTAGTTTTTATTAAGGTTTTATCACTGTGACAATAGCTGAGAAAATCTCAAGATGTGTAGTTCATTTAATTCCTAGACATCATTCATAAGGCCTAATGACTTAAAATCATTACTAACAATATTACACCAAAATATTACATTTCATGAGACTTGTATAGTTTCAGAAGTCCTAAAGGCCTTACAGAAACATTTACTACTATTCTTACAGTCAGCCACATCACATTAATATACAGATTATGTAACTTATTTTTAAAATGTGTAAAACATGCTCAATCATATTGACATCATTGACAGTATGTCAGATCAGCTTACTTCAGCACTTTTGGTACAGAACTACGTTTCCCATGAGCCTCAGTGAACATTTCCTGCTCTGTTCATCACTGGTCTTTAAAATGGCTGTTGTGTTTTTGCTTTTCTCAGCAGTGTGAGATAAACAGAAAGAGGTGCTAAACTGTTTTTGCACTGTTGATCACATTTCACATTCTCAGGCTAAAGGCTAAAAGATGCACATGCATGTATTGATGCTACTTAACACTTCTATGGGAGGTCCAGATGCCTTGTAATGAATAATGAAATAAAAACAGAGAATATAATATTATTGTGAATGAAGCAGCTCCACACAGATATAAACCAGTCAAGTTCATTTCACCAAATACTGTAATAAATAAAATAAAAAGTTTATATCATTAGATAATATATACATTTATCCTGACTTCCTGAGTATACAGTATATTTACTCATTTGTTTTTCAGCAAATATGTGACGTTCACTTTAATATAGCAGTAAAGACATGAAATATTATTGTGGGTAGGTTTCTATTCCTGAAAATCCTGATACTCAGTGGAGGTTCAATGCCACTGCGACCTTCAGCAGCACCAGGAACCTGTGGAACTGTCACAAATTCCCTCTCAGTGCACAGCGTGTGTCCTGCAGTGAGTGCTGCTGTGCTTTTGTTTATGATTTACTTTTGGTTCAGTCTCCACACTTTTCTCATTGTTGGTCTTTTCCCTAATGTGTGCACCTGATCTAAGTTTATCCCATGATTTGTTTTTCTTTTTATACCCTGATGATTCTCACCTTCCTTGAAATCTTGTATAGTTTACTAGTGCAGTAGTGAACCTTAGTTTCCTGTTCCTATGTAAATCTGTTTTTTTTGTCTTGTGTATGCTTTTTTATTTGGATTATGGATCTGCTACTGTGATGTTGCCTTCCTGTACTTTGACCTCTATTTGGCATCATCATGAAGATTATTGGTCCTGCCTTAACATAGAACACGTCAAGTTTACTCTCTTGTGTCCTGTCTCATCAGAAACAGATAGATAACACACACAGACAGCAACATTCACACCATCAGACCGTGAATGAAACAATATATTTTCTCCCTTAACAGCTCGAACAGTAAAACTGATGATCCGTCATGATGGAGTCCATGGATGCGGATGCAAATGTGAACAGGAACAAAGACTCAGAGAAACAGACATGAATACCAGGATAACCAGAAACTAGGCAAATTAAATAAACAAAGCTAGAAATTCTTAAAAGATCAAAAAGACTATGCATAGTACAAATAACCTAAATGAAAACAAAGAAATAAACACAATGCTCCAGCTACAAAGGAACGAAAACGGGGAACTAAATAGGATAACTAATCAAAAAAACAACAAACAGGTGAGCATGGTAAAACAGGAAATGGAGAAGAACAACAGAAGAAGAAATTCTGCACAGACAGTCAGGGTGCTCTCTAGTGGCCCTCGATGGAACTGCCCCTGCAGACTATGACATGATCTGCTTAAACCTTAAGACTTGTTACTGAAAACAACCAAAGCATGTGGAATATAGTCACTCTCCATTGCATTCAAAACACTTAGGCCATCTCCAGTAGCTGTTAATCAGTCCCGCACATCGGTTTGGAGGAATTTTAGCCCATTCTTCAGTACAGAACAGCTTCAACTCTGTGATGTTGGTGGGTTTCCTCACATGAACTGCTTGCTTCAGGTCCTTCCACAACATTTCTATTGGATCAAGGTTAGGACTTTCACTTGGCCATTCCAAAACAATAACTTTGGTCTTCTTTAACAATTCTATGGTAGAACAGCTTGTGTGTTTAGGGTCGTTGTCTTGTTGCATGGCCCACTTTCTCTTGAGATTCAATTCACAGACAGACATCCTGAGATTTTCCTTTAGAATTCGCTGGTATAATTCACAATTCATTTTTCCATCAATGACTCTGGCCCAGATACAGAAACATAGGCCCAAATCATGATACTACCACCACCATGTTTCACAGATGGCATAAAGTTCTTATGCTATGTCACGATTTCCCCTCGAGCAGCGCTGCAATATTGCAGCATGCTTGGAAACCCAATGTGCGAGCTCTTAGTGAACGCATGCTTTTGGGTCTTCAGTGACATTGACTTTGTTTACTTTGGAAACGCACTTTTGTTGTGGTTATTGTCCTATCACCTCCCCTGTACTGTCATTGGTTGTTTCCTGTATGTGTGCCATCATTGTTTTCAGCTGTCCTGTGTTTCACCACTGATTACGTTTATAATTTAAAGCCCTCGTGTCTCTTTGCACATCGCGTAGTATTGAGTGTATTCATGTTACCAAGCAGTTGTTCCTTGTATCTCATTTTGATTCATGTTTATTGACTTTGTTTCTCATTTCTCGTTCTGGATTCTAGCCTTGCCCAGTTTATGTCTGTTTGTAGATCACTTCTCCCATTGCCTGTTTTGACCACGCTCTTGTATCATGATTTCGATTTGTCTGCCTATCTCTCTCAAATAAAAGTCTTTAACTGCACTTGCATCCGTTCTAACCTCCATTACAAGGATTACGTGACATGCTGGAATGCAGTGTTTTCCTTTGCCAAATATAATGCTTCTCATTCAAACCAAAGGGTTCTATTTTGGTCTCATGAATTCACAAAACCTTTTTTTCCATTAGGCTTCTGGCTTCTCCACGTGATCTATAACAAACTGCAGTTGGGCAGCAGGGTTCTTTTTTGGAGAGCAGTGTCTTTCTCTTTGCAACCCTGCTATGCACAACATTGTTGTTCTGTGTTATGTACTCATGAACATTAACATTAGCCAATGTGATAGAGGCCTTTGTTGGTCTCCACTCCTGAGGAGGGTAACAATGGTTTTGAATTTCCTCCATTTGTACAGAATCTGTCTGACTGTGGATTGGTGGAGACCAAACTCTTTAGAGATGGTTTTGTAACCTTTTGTAACTCTTTTTCTGGAGATCCTCAAAAATCTCCTTTGTTCATACCATGATACACTTCCACAAACATGTGTCGTGAAGATCAATCCCTGATATATCCCTGTCTTTAAATAAAGCAGGGCACTCACTATCACCTTGTGATAGTGATGGGATTGGGATTGTTATCCCATTGATTGAAATCACCTGACTCTAATTTCACCTTCAAATTAACTGCTAATCGTAGAGGTTCACATACTTTTGCCACTCACAGATATGTAATATTAGATCATTTCCCTGAATAAATAAATGACATAGTATATAGTAATATATAGTATAGTAATATTTACATAGTACATAGTAATATTTTTGTTTCATTTGTTTAATTGCATTCGCTTTGTCTACTTTTAGGACTGTTCTGAAGATCTGATGATGTTTTAGATCATATTTATGCAGAAATTCTAAGGGGCTCACAAACCTTCAAGCACCACTTTATAAGCAATGCACAATTACACTGGGCTTTAAAATGGCTGTTGTGTTTTTGCTTTTCTCGGCAGTGTGAGTTCAACAGTGTTAGAGAGGAGGTGCTAAACTGTTTTTACACTGCTGATCACATTTCACATTCTAAGGCTAAGAGATGCACATGCATGTATTGATGCTACTTAACACTTCTATGCAAGGTCCTATGACTTGTAATGAATAATGAAATCAGACAAAGAGAATATATTGTTATTATGAATGAAGCCGATTCACACAGATATAAACCAGTCAAGTCTATGTCACCATATACTGTAATAAAAAACTTATATCATTAGATAATATACATTTACCCTGACTTCATGAGTATACAGTGTATTAAATATAAAACATGACGATAACTATTCATATGTGAAGCTCAGTACCTCAGTAAAGCAACATTCCTTGCCGTTATATGTTTTTACTTGCAGTACCTTGTACAGGCAGTAGGTTCACACAGCACAGCCGAGCTCCCTGTAAACAAAAACAGTTTATGTCCACAGCTCAACTTCCTGCTACATTGTGTAGTCTTATCTGAAAACTGTAAACAACTGCAAATTAGCTCATGTCAGTCATTTCAGATCTGATTTACATTAAAATAATAACCATTCATATCTAGCAACGAATGTTCTGATTAATTGGCATTATTACACAGTTTACTCTTCTTTGTTCTTCAGCAAATAAGTGAATTTCACTTTAAATGACATAGCATTTGAGACATTAAATATTATTGTGGTTTGGTTTCTATTCTAATTGAACTGTGTGGCTTTAACCAGTGAGAAACGAGGAAATGCTGCCATTCACATTCTCAGTGAAGCCAAATTTAAAACGTCCACACCTACATGTTCTCACTACTGCTGGTTTCTGTGGCATGTGCCATGGTTTTCAGCATAAACACTACCAACACTCAATGAGATGACCTAATAACTAAAGAAGAACATAGAGTAGTGAGCTTTAGTTCTGTCTTCCTGTGAAAATCTGTTTTTTTGTCTTGTGACTGCTTTTCAATTTGGATTATGGATCTGCTTACTGTGATGTTGCCTTCCTGTACTTTGACCTCTGCTTTGAATTATGACAAATATTACTGGTTGTCTCTTAACAAGGAACACACTGAGTTTACTCACTCATCAGAAACAGACAGATAACACACACAGACATTCAGACCATCAGATTGTGAATTAAACAATATATTTGCTCCCTTGGAGAAAGTTTAATTTAAGTCAATTCATGTCTCATTTCAGGCCTTTTATTAACAGCTCTAATAGTAAAACTGACTCCTTACATACTGATCAGTTGCTGTTATTAGTGTCCGCATCAGCAAGTTTCATGTACAGAAACCACAACATCACTCACGCCTCTTTGCATGCATGTTGCATGTAATGAATCCTATTAATTGTCTAAAGCATGAATTTCTACTTGAATTCTCTCTCTCTCTCTCTCTCTCTCTCTCTCTCTCTCTCTCTCTCTCTCTCTCTCTCTCTCTCTCTCTCTCTCTCTCTCTCTCTCTCTCTCTGAAGTCTGATTGGTGTTTAAGAACACAGGGAGTGTCGAGGCTTTAACACAGACACTTCTCATTCAGTCAGTCATCAGTGTGACAGGATGGAGCTCCGTCCACTCTGTGTGTTTCTCTGTGAGTAAATGTTCTCTGTGTGTCTTCATTACAGTGATTGGTAGTGAATTAAGTTTTGAATGAACGGCTGAGAGTCCTGTAATCAGGTTCTGTGTGATTATTTGATTAGTCTGTAGTTAAGGTTTGACACTGAATTTAGCGTGAACTGTGCATTCTGCTTTGTTGTTGTGTGTTCACATTCAACCCAATTTATTTTATGAGTAAAATATTAAATATTAATTAAACCACCACTGTTTTCAGCAATTGCATCCTGGTGTTTTTCACGTGTGCAGAACATTAAAGCCGATCATTTTAACTGCTGTTACACATTGGTAGTCAGGATTTGTTTAGGATTTTATATTTTATACTTTATTCTAAATTTGTTTGGACATAGTTTCTGTACTCTATCATCTGTTAAGAAAGTGAAGAAAGTTGATCTTGAAGATATACTATAACATGCTGCAGGGCGTAGCATTTAGCAGGAGACTGTGCCAAGCAGACAGGAAATTACGTGACAGTTTCTAAATGAGAGACATTTATATTAATAGAGACATGGCACTGTGTTCAACAACAGAATAGCAGAGGTTTATATTAAAGTTTCACACCCTTCAGTATTTGTAACTTCAAGTGTGAAAAAAGCAGACACTGATAAAGGGGAGCAACTGGTTATATATGCTATAAGTGATACGAATTAACTTGAAAAGTTTAAAAGTACAGCATGTAGTTCATTAATAAAATTATTTATTTAAATTGCTGGTAAATTGTTGAGATATATTGTAAGAGTAATCAAACACTCCAGAACAGGAACTAATGGGAAAATAAACTACTTCGGGATGGTAAGAGTAAACCTGCTTCTCACTGGGCCACATCATACCACCCTGTTCTTCATTATTTTCCTCTAACAGCACACCCCCAAGTGTTTATCCCTGTTTTAAATTGTCCTTTCTGTTTCCCTCTGAACATTTAGTGATGACTGGACTCATCCACTGTACACAAACAGGTGATTAATGTACATTTCATTTATTCATTATTCATTTACCTTACACTCTTTTGTTCTTTATCTCTAGCATGTTAACATGGTTTATTTAAATAGTTGTACTGGGTGTTTTTCAGTGAACACAGAATTACATTTTACTGGTGTAATACCAGTAAAATAAGTTACATATATATAAACTCATTTTTCTGGTATTACACCAAAGGCTAAAATATAGTATTTATCAATAGCTTGACAATGAGACTATTTGTGCTGTGCAGTTTTACCACCAGGTCTCATCAATATCATAATAAGAACGATGAGGTGTAAATATATGTTGAGGGGCAAATATACTTAAAAAGACACAAACTGAAGGATGTGCTCATTTGCTTATTTTGTTAAATATGGAGTCATAAATATGATGATGCCGTTCACCTTTAATGAACACCATTACAGCACAATGCTGCCTAAAACATGTTAGTTGTATGTGTGTTATGCTAATTATCGATGATTTGTCAGTTGGACTAGTATGGCTACTTACTTTCCAGGTGACTGTATACAGAGTTTTTCATTGTCGTGTAAATAGTGAGGGAGCTTCAGTGGGCTAATCAGTGGACTTTAAATGCAAGAAAATTTCTCAGATTGATTCATATTGCTGTTTTTGATTAGTAATGAGGCTTCTACTATTAGTTATGGACAGCAACTATGATATTTGGATTGCTGAGTATATGCACTTCCTTCCTGCCTCTAACAGAATGTTACATGTTGTTGAACATCATTTTTGTGCAACTTGACATTTGCCTTCATTTTTGTGCTAGTGAGCTATATTCCTTGGTCTTGCCCATTGTTATGAATGACTAAGGGTATTTGGCCTATGTGTTACCTCATATTTATACCCCTGTGAAACAAGAAGTCATGGTTGAACTATATCCTATTCCTAGTCACCCAGGTGTACTAAAAAATATAGAAAATATCAGTGGGAATATACTTCGATATATTTCCCTATATTTTTCTCTTATGAATTCATGGGGTGCCAATAATTGTTGCACACCAATATGTAACAAAGATATATTTTTTTGGATAAACTTGTGATTGCAATTGTTTGATATCCATGACATCAGAGTATTTTCTTTTACTTTGTGAACAAAAGATGAAATTGTACATATACATATTACACATATATATCTTCAGTAAATGGAAGCGAGACCAATCAGACAGGGTTTACAGGAAAATACATGGAAACACTCATGTCATCCATTCACGTGCACTAAAATTACTGAAAGAACTATGAGTTTCACTTTGTATTTTTTGTAGATTTGATAGGTTTTGAAAGTAACGTGAAAGTAATTAGTAATCTGATTACTTTTTACATGCAGTAATCAGTAATGTAATCAGATTACAATTTTAAAGTAGTAATTAGTAATCTGTAGTGGATTATTTTTTGAGTAACTTACCCAACACTGTCCACGAGAGCAGAGAATTTTTGTGATTGTTTTGAACAAAAGATTAAACAATAAATACAAATTTTCATAGCTTTCTTTGCTTATTTTTACCAAGGGTGCCAATATTACTGGAGGGCTCTGTATGTATATGAACTGTAATGGGTCCAGGGTGTCAGGTAATGAAGAGCTGATGAAGCCTACAATGGACATGTGCACTTGTTTTGGTTTCTGTTCTGTCCCCACCCTCTTTAGTTATTGGTGGAGGTGCGAGGGTGTGTTTTCAATTGTCACCAGCTGTCAGCAGTTAAGGTAAATGTCATTAGTTATTTACAGTGAGGGAAAGCAGTATTTGATCCCCTGCTGATTTTGTACATTTGCCCACTGACAAAGAAATGATCATTCTATAATTTTAATGGTAGATTTATTTGAACAGTGAGAGACAGAATAACAACAAGAAAATACAGAAAAACGCATGTCAAAAATGTTATAAATTGATTTGCATTTTAATGAGGGAAATAAGTATTTGACCCAAAGCAAAGCACTTGGTTTAAAATCCCTTGTTGGCAATCACAGAGGTCAGACGTTTCTTGTAGTTGGCCACCAGGTTTGCACACATCTCAGGAGGGATTTTGTCCCACTCCTCTTTGCAGATCTTCTCCAAATCATTAAGGTTTCGAGGCTGACGTTTGGCAACTCGAACCTTCAGCTCTCTCCACAGATTTTCTATGGGATTTAGGTCTGGAGACTGCCTAGGTCACTCCAGGACCTTAATGTGCTTCTTCTTGAGCCACTCCTTTGTTGCCTTGGCCATGTGTTTTGGGTCATTGTCATGCTGGAATACCCATCCACGACCCATTTTCAATGCCCTGGCTGAGGGAAGGAGGTTTTCACCCAAGATTTGACGGTACATGGCCCCGTCCATCGTCCCTTTGATGCGGTGAAGTTGTCCTGTCCCCTTAGCAGCGAAACACCCCCAAAGCATAATGTTTCCACCTCCATGTTTGACGGTGGGGATGGTGTTCTTGGGGTCATAGGCAGCATTCCTCCTCCTCCAAACACGGCAAGTTGAGTTGATGCCAAAGAGCTCCATTTTGGTCTCATCTGACCTCAACACTTTCACCCAGTTGTCCTCTGAATCATTCAGATGTTCATTGGCAAACTTCAGACGGGCATGTATATGTGCTTTCTTGAGCAGGGGGGCCCTTGCGGGCATTGCAGGATTTCAGTCCTTTATGGCGTAGTGTGTTACCAATTGTTTTCTTGGTGACTATGGTCCCAGCTGCCTTGAGATCATTGACAAGATCCTCCCGTGTAGTTCTGGGCTGATTCCTCACTGTTCTCATGATCATTGCAACTCCACGAGGTGAGATCTTACATGGAGCCCCAGGCCGAGGGAGATTGACAGTTCTTTTGTGTTTCTTCCATTTGCGAATAATCGCACCAACTGTTGTCACCTTCTCACCAAGCTGCTTGGCAATGGTCTTGTAGCCCATTCCAGACTAGTGTAGGTCTACAATCTTGTCCCTGACATGCTTGGAGAGCTCTTTGGTCTGGCCATGGTGGAGAGTTTGGAATCTGACTGATTGATTGCTTCTGTGGACAGGTGTTTTTTTTATACAGTTAACAAGCTGAGATTAGGAGCACTCCCTTTAAGAGTGTGCTCCCCATCTCAGCTCGTTACCTGTATAAAAGACACCTGGGAGCCAGAAATCTTTCTGATTAAGAGGGGGTCAAATACTTATTTTCCTCATTAAAATGCAAATCGATTTATAACATTTTTGACATGCGTTTTTCTGGATTTTCCTGTTGTTATTCTGTCTCTCACTGTTCAAATACAACTACCATTAAAATTATAGAATGATAATTTCTTTGTCAGTGGGCAAACGTACAAAATCAGCAGGGGATCAAATACTGCTTTCCCTCACTGTATGGCCAGCAGATATGTACAAGAATATATTTATTATTCATAAAACCCACGAGTAAAGCAACACACATTCAACATACAACCATCTGCACATCTGTCTCAGATAATTTATTTAGCTTAGCACATGTAGTTATAGCCACCAATTTACCTCATATAAAGTGTTCATTACAGACAATAGAGTGTGTTTTTGGTATATGATTCTCTTTCTTGACTGCTGCTAAATCAAGGTCTTTTTGAATGCAATAAAATTGAATTATCATTCAATCCCACAGAATATATACAGACACTGGTCAGTTACTCCACAATCTTAATTATGGTCATAAATATGTCAGTGTGGTCATACAGTAATGCCACATGAAACAGATAGACAGCGGTCTGAATGTTAGAATTATACTTGTATTTTAGACACTGTGTGTTTTCAGTGTCTTCTTTCTCTTTTCCACAGATGGTGATGTGATCCTGGATAGTCCTGTCCATCCTAAGGGAAATCCTCTGATTTTGCGTTGTTTATATCGCAACTCAGGTATCTCAGATTCTGGTGTTGATTTCTATAAAGATAGTTCAGTCCTGCAGAAGAAGACTACAGGAGAGATGGCCATCATTACTGTCTCAAAGTCAGATGAAGGTTTCTACCACTGTAAACACCCAGAGAGAGGAGAGTCACCGAAAAGCTGGGTTTCAGTCAGAGGTGAGGAAACTCATTCTTACTTGAGTTAGATTTGTAATAATATTCAGTGTTTAAGTGGATATTCAGGTTCCACTTTTTCCCTAGTTTCAGCTTCAGCCGGATACAGTGCTGTAATTATAGGACTGAGTTTGGCCTTCTTGTTTGTCATCTTAATGATCGTACTGATCCTGCTGCTGCACTTCAAGAAGAAAAAAGGTTTGATAACAGATGGTGTATTTGCTTTTGCAGATATTTTCCTGTGATGTCCCTTCTTGTGTTTTTTTAGTATGTGTTCATGTTTCACCAAATATACTTGTGTAAAGGCAATGTTTTAACTTATATCACTTCTTTACTTTGTTGAGAAGGTGTAGAATATCAGCCTCCTTCTACAGTAAATCAGGACACCAGTCAGCCTGCAGGTCAGTCAAAAATAACAATAATCCCAGTTTATTTTTCAGGGGTTTTTTTTCTCCCCTTATTTATAATATTTTCCCCTTAAAGTCTTGAATTTTCTCTTTAAAAGATGGTGAAAATGTCTATGAAAATGTTGCTGTCAGGACGACAGGTATCGTTTATCTCCCTTTCTGCTGCTAAAATTGAGACAGATTTGGCAACACAACATTGCAGTAGCTTCTCAAATGGCTCTATTTTATTCTCTTTTAGTTGATTCTGCAGCTGGCTCTAGCAGCACTAGCATGTGCTCACAGGTTGTGACTAGAAAAAAGAAACAAAATGGTAAGAACACTGCATTAAACTAATGTCAACTCTTTCGGTTTTACTTTTTTGCCTTTTGCATTAACCTAAATTAATTTTCTATATTAGATGATGCAGTCAGAAGGCCAGGTGATGTGATATATTCCCAAATTGAAATGAAAAATGTCAACCCTCACAGTAAAGGTAATGCTGTCTACTGCACATTATTTTAAAAGAACATGAGACTTTTTATAGGAACAAATAGTGTTCACTAGCTATTGATCTTTACCATGCAAACAGCCTAAATAAATTTTTTTCTCATCAGATGACTCTGCATCAAGACCAAGTGATGTGGTTTACTCTATGATTGCATCTAAAAACATGAGACCCAATGGTAAATATAATATCTTGTAGGACATATTGTTTATTGTGGTACTTATTGTATACAGCTTTTAATTTTTACACATATCCTGTGATACTTCAATGGGATGACAAAGTTACGTTTACGTTTACATTTTGTTGACTAATTTTTGTCTGTAATATGTAAAAATGTAATAGCGATATTACATCAGTGCATGTTTACATTCATTAGGTGGGTTACAGTGGCCGCCATAACACACTGTAACTTTAATAAAAAATAATAATAATCCATAGTTACATAGACAGTGCAGTGTGTAAGAATTTGTACACCAGCACACACTATTTGACCCTAAATTAATTATGAAATATAAAGAAACAGTTTAATAAATCATGGAATCTCTAGGAGTTATGGTCCTGTTTATTCAGATGCTCTGCCAGGCCATTACAGTTGATTTTGCATTTGATTTTTCCTGGAGTCACTTTGAGTCAAATTCAAAGACAAAGAAGTGTCAGTAACATGTTAATTTAAGGTTTGGTAATACATTATTTATAAGCAGGTAATACATAGTTTACTAATTAAAGATTAATGATTCATTAATGATCAATCGGTGTGTTTCTTGCACAGGATTACCATAAGATATAATGGAAAAGTATAAACACCATGCTATGCTTTGCTCAAATGTCCTGCAAAAAAATTCTCGTAAACAAATACAATAAAGATTAAGATAGTGTGATGATATGATTAAGAGTGGTGGTGTCAGTGAAACACGATGGAGGTAGTATCATGGCATGGACCTATATAGCTGCTAGTGGAATTGGATCACTTGTTTAATTTTTTATTTTTTTATTTTATTATTTTATTATGACTTGGTTATAAACAACGGCGCCATGATGTACTGTAGGCTGAAGTGAACAAAAGCATCTTAACTGTTTAGATTCAGGTCAGTCCCTTAAAACTAATGCACTTATGGCTGATTATACTGCAGATATGTTCTACAGTGGCAAAAAGTCGAATGACCAAGCTAATCGACTAACATGAATCCTACACAGCTACAATTCACTTCCTTAAAAAAAAAAACCCTGAAACTAACACAAACGGATAATGTTGGCATTATGGGGATTGGAGGGTTGCAACAAATAACCTGTATGACAAGAGATTGAAGGTTAGACTTGACAAGTTAGGTTAAATGTGTTTATGCAAAGTGTGTTTTCTTCTACATCATCTAGTGACCATTAGTCTTAGGAACTTAAAATTTATGGGAAATTGTGTTCATGTTATGTTCAGTATCTGAGAATTTAGGACAAGGCACTACAATTGGTTAAGAACTGTAAAATAGCATGTGGTTATGATGTATATCTTGTGAACTTTGTTAAAGGATTGTTATACAAGCATGAAGAGTGAGAAAAGAAAGCTGCATGTGTTCCCTTTTATAGATGATGCCAGCAAACTCGATGATGTGACTTATGCTGATATTGACCTGAAAAAAACAAAGAAACCAAACAGAAAACAAGGTGGGTCTGAATTATTTCAATTTGTATTGTTTGTCTTTTTTTATGCAAAATGTTTTTGCTTTTGATAAAACCCTTTGGATTATTTGCCGGTTATTCATCTTGAAGCACAGTATTTAGAACCTGATATGAATCATTTACAATGAAACTAATAGAAGAGTGAAATGTCCTGTAGCTCTGGAAGTTAAAGGGTCTGAATGGTATGTTTGAAATCAGTGACTGTTGCCCACTAGGAAAGCGCACTGAGGGAGCTGACACTGTTTACTCAGAACTGAAGCAGAACACAGATAAAGGTAAGATAAAGGCAAACAGAGATCTTTGGGAAAGCACAGTCAAATAGTATGTCTACTTTACAGTCAGTTATTTGGCAGATGATCTTAAAGGGTGTTACAAATGTGCAAAGAGATTATGGCACAGCAATACAAATCACCCAACTGTGACATAAATGCCACAAAGTTATTTGGTAGTATTTCAATGATCTTTTTTTTTACTCTTATCACCATTTATTAAATTGTTCAGACAATAGTAAGCTTTACAGTTTTATTATGCTGGAGATTTCTCAAATGTCATGGACAATCTAGGGGGGGTGGGGGGGACAGTATAGACAGTGGTGGAAATAAGTATTGAATGTGTCAACATTTATTTCAGTAAATATATTTCCAATGAGGCTATTCACATGAAATTTTCACCAGACATCAGTATTAACTCAAGAAATCCGGAAATATAAAGAATTCACAACATTAAAGTTGTAAAATAATAAAGTGGAATGACACAGGAAAAAAAAATATTGAACACACTAAGAAAAAGCAGTTCTCCAAGGCAAGGTAAGGGAAGGAACCAGCTGAAATCCATAAGTAATTATACCCCCTATCTGTGTAAATTAATCTCAGCTGGTTTAGTAAATCGATGGCCTATAAAAAGGCTTTTCTTTACCAGGGTGTAACACAAGAAACATCTCATGATGGGTAAAAGCAAAGAGCTCTCCCAAGACCTTCACAACCTTGTTGTTGCAAAACATATTGATGGAATCGGATACAGACATATTTCAAAACTTCTGAATCCTCCAGTAAACACCATTGAGGCCATTATCCACAAGTGGAAGTAACATCACTCCATCATCAACCGGCCATGCACAGGAGCTCCTCGCTAGATTTCTGACCAGGGAGTCAGAAGAATAGTCAGAAGAGTAGCCCAAGAGCCAAGGACCACTCGGAAACAGCTCCAAAAACACTTGGAGGCAGCAGGTGCCATCATCACAGTGAAAACAATAGGCAATGCACTCCACTGCTCACACTCACCCTGCAAGACTCCATTACTAAAGAAAAGGCATGTCGAAGTTCGTTTAAAGTTTGCTACAACTCATTTGGACAAGCCTATGAAATACTGGGAGAGTGTAGTCTGGTCAGACGAGAGCAGAATTGAACTTTTTGGCTGTTATACTACACACCATGTTTGGAGAAGAAATGGCACTGCACATCACCCTAAAAACACTACACCAACAGTGAAGTGTGGAGGTGAAGCATCATGGTGTGGGGCTGTTTTTCATCACATGGTACTGGCAGACTTCATATAATTGAAGGAATGATGAATGGAGGCCTTTACCGGGAGATTCTTGAGAAGTATCTGCTGCCATCCACCAGGATGATGAAGATGAGACGTGGGTGGACTTCCAGCAGGACAACGATCCAAAGCATACAGCAAAGGAAACTCTCAATTAGAACGCTTAGAACGTAAATGGCGTCAAACCAAACTGGTGATATTTCAAATAGCATGGAAGGAGAGCCTACTGAAATATAGGAAATCTCTTGGCGATGCTAGAAAAATCTATTTCTCCACCTTAATAGGAGACAACAAAAACAATTCTAGATTCCTTTTCAACACAGTAGCAAAATTAACTAGGAATAAAACCACTACAGAGAGAAACACTCAATCATTACATAGCAGTGAAGATTTCATGAAATTTTTCAATGATAAGGTTGAAAATATTAGACGTGAAATACAGGCCATTAAATTAAAACTGGACAGTACTGTAACAAACCCATTACATGACAGTGTAGCAATATCAGATCAATGTTTAGAGTGTTTTGCTCCGCTTAGAGAGACCGAACTAGCTACATTAATCTCTTCAGCAAATTCATCAACTTGCATACTAGATCCCGTACCTACATGTTTGTTTAAACAGATTGGTCCAGTAGTAATTGAGCCACTTCTAAATATAATCAATTCTTCCCTAAGCAGTGGCTATGTACCTAAATCACTTAAATTAGCAGTTATTAAACCCTTGATTAAAAAACCTGATCTTGACCCGTCTCAATTGTCCAGCTATAGACCAATATCAAATCTCCCCTTCATCTCTAAGATTTTAGAAAAGGTTGTAGCAAAGCAGTTATGCTCGTACTTAGATAGGAATAACATTCATGAAATGTATCAGTCAGGATTTAGACCTCATCATAGCACAGAGACAGCGTTAGTTAAAGTAGTAAATGACCTTCTACTGACTTACGATCAGGGTTGTGTCTCGCTGCTTGTGTTACTCGACCTTACTGCAGCTTTTGATACTATAGATCACACTATTCTCCTTGATAGATTAGAAAATGTTGTTGGTATTAAGGGAACAGTCCTCTCCTGGCTCAGGTCTTATCTGACCGATCGTTATCAGTTCGTAGATGTAAATGGTGAATTCTCCATGCGTACTGAGGTTACTTTTGGAGTTCCACAGGGTTCTGTTTTAGGCCCACTGCTCTTTACTTTATATATGCTACCCCTAGGTCAAATTATTCGTAAACATGGAATTAGCTTCCACTGTTATGCTGATGATACACAGTTGTATGTTTCAGCGAAGCCAGAGGACAGACATAAGCTTAGTAAAGTTGAGGATTGTGTAAAGGACATTAGACATTGGATGTTAATTAACTTCCTTCTGCTTAATTCTGATAAAACAGAAATACTTTTATTAGGCCCACGTGTAGCTAGAAGTATCCTTTCTGATCACATGGTTACTCTGGATGGTCTTTCTGTTTCATCATGTGCAGCAGTTAAAGACCTTGGAGTGATTATTGACTCCAGCCTATCATTTGATGCTCATGTAGATAATATTACTAGGATAGCCTTCTTTCATCTCAGAAATATTTCTAAAATAAGAAACATATTGTCACTACATGATGCGGAAATACTAGTTCATGCATTCGTCACCTCTAGATTAGATTACTGTAATGCCATACTGTCTGGATGTTCCAGTAGGAATATAAATAAGCTCCAATTAGTCCAGAATGCAGCTGCTAGAGTCCTAACTAGAACTAGAAGATACGACCATATCACACCGATATTATCCACACTGCATTGGCTCCCAGTAAAATCTCGCATTAATTATAAAATACTCTTATTAACCTATAAAGCACTAAACGGTCTCGCGCCACAATATCTAAGCGACCTTTTGGTTTTATATGATCCGCCACGCCTACTTAGATCAAAAGATGCAGGCTATCTGACGGTACCTCGAATAGTGAAGGCTACAGCAGGGGGAAGAGCTTTCTCTTATAGGGCCCCACAGTTATGGAACAGTCTTCCTATTAGTGTTCGGGACTCAGACACAGTCTCAGTGTTTAAGTCTAAGCTTAAAACGTATTTGTTTACTCAAGCCTACCCTGACTAGATTCTGTTCTACTTTCTCCCTCTCTCCTTTCGCCGAGCCCCACACGAATTTATGGAGATACTAGAGATCCAGATCCTTTCTGCCTCTGGATGGAGCTCAAATCTTCTTTAATTCCAGACTGCTGGGACTACGGCTGCTCTTAACACTATACAGACTTCATATAAATCCATAATGAACTTTTTCACAATATCTGTTGTTACCCAGATGAGGATGGGTTCCCTTCTGAGTCGGGTTCCTCTCAAGGTTTCTTCCTCTTAAAACATCTTAGGGAGTTTTTCCTTGCCACCGTCGCCACTCAGTGGCTTGCTCAGTTGGGATAAATTCACACCTTTAATATCTGTATACCGTGTTGATATTTCTGTAAAGCTGCTTTGAGACAATGTCTATTGTAAAAAGCGCTATACAAATAAAATTGAATTGAATTGAATTGAATTCAATTGGTTTCAGAGAGAAAAAAAAATCAAGATATTAGACTGGCCCAGTCAATCACCTGACTCGACTCCAATTGAACAAGATTTATAAATATGTTTAGAAGAACGGGCCAAAATCACACCTGAATACTGCGACTCATTAATTTCTTCATACAGGAAGCGTCTTGAAGCCGTCATTACAAACAAAGGCTTCTCCACTAAGTATTAATTAAATTTCAGTTAGTGTGTTCAATAGTTTTTTCCTGTGTCATTCCTCATTATTACACATAACTTTATTTATGAACTTTAATGTTTGGATTTCTTTATATGTGCGGATTTCTTGAGTTAATTCCAAAGTCCGGTGAAAATTTGATGTGAATAGCCTCATTGGAAATATATTTACTGAAAAAAAAAGTTGACTCGTTCAATACTTATTTCCACCACTGTACATCACTGTGCTGACCATCATAATCAAAACTCTAAAACATACCAGCCCTTTCTGTAATTCAGTTGTAATGCTCTCCATTTGTGTTCTGAAACTTTTGTGTTCTGTATGTCTATGTTTCATCCTCCAGGAGATTTCACTGAAACTGCTGATGCAACTTATGCCCAGGTTAGGAAAAAGGGCAAAAAGTATAATGCAGGTACGCGTAATTCTGTAATAATGTCTGTTCATTTTCATGTTGATAAATGAGGCCTATTCAAGTATAAATTTACTCATAAATTGGTTGCAGTTACTGCGATTTTACATATAAATTACACTGTCAAGTTTAAACATTAATTCAGTTAAATAAACATGACAAATTTTGAAATACAATCATTCATATTAATGACTTAAAAGAAAGCCAGCCAAAACAAATCCATAAATTAAGACAAATAATACTAAACAATCAATTAGGGCACTGTACACCAATTAGAACCCTATTAAAGGAGGACAAATTAGTCTGTTCCTATGAAAAATTGCCAACGGCTGATCTGCATTAGTGGAATGACACAAGACAGGTATTTTATTATGTCATCTACACAAAATAGCCTATAGCATTGAAGTATGGGAGTGTATTTTCAAGATATATTATTTCCAAATTAAAAACAGAAGTTTGACTGCATAAGTATTCTCCTCCATTGCTGTTCAAGCAATTGATAGCTATTAATTGTCAGCTTTCTAAGAAAGATTGTCCCCTAGAGGAATAACAAACTAGCACTTAAAAATCTTTTCATTAGATTACTGTCCACAAGACTATTTAAATTTAGAACACATATGCTAAGTTAATTTGTTGGACAAGTTTAGAACCATTTTCTAGCTGATCTTGGACTGCAGACTGTATGTTTGACAACCCTGATATAGTGCATGTCATGCTTAAGAAGTGCTTTTTCTTTTTAACATTTTCAGGTCTCTGTGAGCTTTACCTATAATGAGTTTTGTGGCTTTCACCACTGTAGGGTTGTCACGGTACCAACATTTCAGTAGTCGGTACCAATACCAGTAAAATTCCACGGTACTCGGTACCTATTTCAGTACCAAAGCAGAACACAAAAACATGCTAATTGAACAACACATTATTTTATTAATAAAGTTAAATATCAAAATAAAATGTATTTTTAAAAAGGTCATTCTGTATACTTCAAGTATATCATCATTATTAAAGATACTAGAGTTATCCAGGCAAGAGTAGAAATGATTTTCTGACTGACTGATATTAAAGACATAAACAGTGCTAGCCATCTATTATTTTCTAACACATAAATTTCAGATATATCGGCCATCAAGAAGCCTCTGATGTGTAAAATTTGTAAACCCCATCATGCCCTCCCATTTATTTTACCCCAATAAAAGTTAAAGCATTAAATGGTTAATAAGGACTCTTGAACGTATTAGCATTAAACGCATTTACTATTAAGTAAGCAAAAACGAGAATGTTTTCTTGCAATAATACACTCCAATCAAACTATGCTACAAGATTCATAATGCAACTGCTACCATCATTTTAAACTCGACTGCTTGAATAAATACTGCTGGTAAGCAGCTGCTCTTCCTGAAAACATGGTTAATCTATCAGCACATCAATTTTAGGGGCGCAGCTTTTACACACTTAGCGGTAACAGCACCGAAAGCGGAAAACGAGTGTTCGAGAAAAAATCATGTATTTCACCTACGATATAGTAGGTAAGCATGCAGTTTCGGACACAGCCATGATAACCGGTGGAGCTGCTGCTGCTTTGGCTAAAAATGTCTTCTTGTTGCACGGTGCACCCAAGAAATGTTCACGACTGACTACCTGTCATGCAGCGTGTCATTACCGGGTTGACCCGGTATTATCAGTACTTATGAAAATCTGATACCATCAACTTTTTTATTTTTAGTACCGACTTGGTACCGAAGTACCGGTACTTTTGACAACTCTAGTCAGCTGTACTGTGGAGATTCATAAGTGTGGGCAAGGATATATTATTCTGTAGTCTTGGCAAAGACTTTTAGTGGGCCTGAGCTCTTGGTTTATCTTTGGCCATTCTTTGTCCCTCTGGGTGACTTACTGGGTTGAGTTCTCTCCTCTTATTGCTGGAGACCAGGTTCCAAACCCTGCACAGGGTGACCTCTATTATACGCACATGAGTACAAAGACAAGAAACTTTTTTGAATTTTTCATTTGGTTGGCCTAACAACGAATTTACACAAAACTTTACCAGACTATTGTCAAATCACTGCCAATAGTAGTCTGTGTCATTAATAAATAAATTATATCAAATGTCCTTTTTCTGTAGGTTGAAGAAAGTCCAAAGTGTCCAATCAGGAGTTGCTGAAGCAGCCAAATAACACGGTGAAACAAACATGGTGAAATATATATATATATATATATATATATATATATATATATATATATATATATATATATATATATATATATACACACACATATATATATCGTTTTTGAAAAGTTTGTATTTTTTGCAGTACTCAAATCTAAGCATTTTAGAAACTCCTGATTGGATTTGTTAAGGGAGGAGCAGGAGCTGAATGTAGTTATCAACACACACTGGAGGAGTATTGGCTTTATCGATTTTAAAGCTAAGTTGCAAGTATAACTAATAAATTGGCAATTCTGTATATTACTGAGTACTAATTGGTTAATATTTTAATAACAATCCTAATTAGAGAAAAAAAAACATGTACAAAATACATGTTCCATCGGCATTTCTATTGATACAATTTATATAATTTCCACTTTATTTGTTTGTTTGTTTAAGTTAAGAATTTATATTTATTTAGTTTTTATTTACTCTCAATTACTTACTTTTGCTATTTACCTGTGTGGATTGTCAAAGCAAACACATTTTGGATTGTCTTTCCTCACTGCTTTAAACAGTCAGTGATGCAGTACATATTCAAGTGCCTCTTCCATATGACTTTTTCAATAGATTTTTTTTGTGTATTTTTTTTTACAAGTATTGAGTAAAATTGACATTAGATGTTACAGAAACAAAAAAAATAAGGCTGTATGCATGCTGTGTGAAAAGCTTTGAATAACAATTAACCTCCGCAGTTCTTTGTATTATTATGGTATTTTTATGATTGTATTTTTTAAAAAGTGTGTTTTATCTGAACTTTTCTTGTTTTTA
Organism: Ictalurus punctatus; assembly: GCF_001660625.3. Lineage (NCBI taxonomy): Eukaryota > Metazoa > Chordata > Actinopteri > Siluriformes > Ictaluridae > Ictalurus > Ictalurus punctatus. The sequence goes on from NC_030422.2 coordinate 26,535,163, forward strand.
TGCCAGCATTAAGTTTTTTTTTTACATTTTATTGTGATTATGCACAATTTAACTGTAAAGTGGTTTACAAAATGCACATGTCAAAAAGTATATTTTGTTATTCTTAATGTATTATGGCATGTACTTTTTACAAGCAATTTTGCATTTTAATTTAATTAACTTTATTTATTTATGATCAATGTTTCATCGCATATTAACCATAGTCAGCAATACTTTACAATGAATTAACATTTTTTAAAGCATAATATATTCAATTATCATAAATATTTTTAAACGCTGCTGTTCTCTTCATTATCAGACATGACTGAGGTTTAATCAGTGCTAATTGGTTGTGTCCCAAATGCAAAATATATGCTCACTTTAAATGAAGGTCTGAAAGTGTTTGTTTTCACAATTACTAGTTCCTTTTTTATCAAGTGGTCATTTTACACAATGGGGCAAGAAGTGATCATTAATGTTTTATATTAACTTTCATCTTCATTGATATTATGACATGAAGAGTTTACTCTTAGTTGTTTTTCAGCTTTAATGTGTTTGAAATGTAGAAAACACAGAGCTCATTATTTATGCTCAAGGTTTTGGTGAGGGTCTCTGGAGCTAACGGAATACTGTGCAGAGTTTCTGCTAATCAAATAGTGTAATATATAAAATTAACTGTAATAGCCCGAGTTGAGACCAAAAGCTTACATACACCTAGGCTAAACAAGGCCGAATTATCCATATATGTCATTGAGATAACGACTGCACCTTAAAATACTGTATTGGTCATATTTTCTATACATCTATATTTTCTATGTGTTGCCTTTTTTTCCTTGCTTGTTTTGTGTTGTTCCAGCGCAAACGAAAGAAATAAACATGAGAATACCAAAGCATTTGTAACTGCAACAATTTTCTGGGAGAACTAGTGCATTTTCTGACAAATGCAGGGGTGCCCATATTTTTCTCACATACGTATGAGACAGAGAATATAAAAATATATGTATATAAAGAAATGAGACTGGGTGTATGTCAACACCCATCCCCCCAGGTGTGCATTATCTTATAGTAATTCAACGGACCAGAGTCGATTATTTCACTTAGACCACAGTTACCAGACCTCAAGACATTGCTCAAATGTTTTATTTCAAGACATTTGTCAGGTTTTTGTCCTTACAATGTTCTTGCGTGTGGAACTAATTTATTACACATCCCAATCTCAGGCCTTTCTTAAATGATTACTACATTATTGGTAACAGGAGAAATCACTCAGACAAACAAAATAAACAGGTCAGGAAATTAGGCTCCTTACAATACTGACATTTTGCTTTTTAGTCTTATTCCAGTCATTTCAGATCTTGCATAAAGAACGAATAATGAGTTCTAGCAAAGAATTTTGCAAATAATTGGCTTTGACATGAACTGTTTTAACTCTTATTTGTCCTACATTTTTGGTTGAGCTGTGCAGCTTCAACCAGTGAGAAATGAGGAAATGTTCCTTCCTTCACACTCACAGTAGAGCTCAAACTGAAACAGCCACACGTGAATGCATTTTAGGAAATGAAATCCCTTTCTTTCATAATGTACTGACTCAGGATGTGTTAACCCCTTAAACAGTGCTCACTGACTCATATAGAGAATATTACATGACATGACATGATATGATATGATATGGTGCTTTGAAAGGTGACAAAAGTTTGCAACAGTTTGTAACAGGAACTAAAACGAAAATCATGGAAAAATAGATTTATTAGTGCAAAGCTGATTTACATTTACAGTTTGTGATGCTGTGATGAGTTATTTTTGTCACAGATTAAAAGAAGGGGTTTTTAACTGTTTGTACATTTTATTCTATCTCAATATTCAAAGCTAGAAATTCACACAGAGCAACGGTATCTTTTTCAGCATGAGGCCCCCTTTGTGTAGGGTGCATCCCTTTGTGACCCCCTAGACTCATCAATTTTTTTTTGCAATTTAGTTTTTTTCAAGCTAGGCTCATCTGTATTAACTTTCTCAGCTAAGAGACTTATGTCTCCTATCTAAAAACGTATCCATTTTAAACAGTCTTAGGTTTTATCAGTGTGTGGCTAACAGTACATCAGTATATCAATGGATGTCTCTGTTTGGTGTGTTTTAGTGTGCTGTGTATAATTGATTTATTATTGTTTCTATTACTATTTCTATTACTATTTATTAATTATATTTCTAATTTTTATGCACATCATAGTTCAAAGGTTGACAATCCCGGCTTACATACAGGTAAAATTATTATTTTTAAAAATAATATTCTAGAATTTCTATGCAGCCCCCCTGGCAACATCTGGCGGTGCCCATTTTGAGAACCACTGGCACAGAGGACTCAAACCAAGTGAAAACTTTAGTGTGAAACTAAACTTGCTTCTTCCCGACTAGGTTAGTAAACTACTGTACACTCCTGCTGAGCATAGGGGACTGTCCAGTTAGAAATTATGTGTAAAATATAAATAATGCCTTGAAATATTTTCTCAAGTTTCAGTCTGTTGAAGACATTGTTTTTGACTCTAATGTTTAACCACAGTGACATTATACAGAAATGAGAGTAAATCTCACAGACAGGTGAATACTAACATATATAAACTGATTAGCATTTTGGTCATAGTGACCTCTAGTGGTGAGAGCCAGTATGGCTTTATCTCTTCTGTGTGAATCCTTGAACATTTGATTGATTAACCATATATATGTTGCTAATTGTTAATTTTCCACAGTTTTCCTGAACATTGTTGAAAATGGTGGACAACGTAAAGGACAACATTAATGCTGGAGCACAACTTCATGTTCCAGGTGCATGCAATCCAGATAGGACCAAAGCCTGAAATAAACCCTTAATTAAACATAAGATGTTCACTTTACTCAGAGGAATGGGATAAACTCACTGCTGGGAAAGTATTTGAAAGGTTCAACATTTAGTATCTAACACCTCTGATCACTGCTTAATCACACACACACACACACACACACACACACACACACACACACACACACAGTTTTAAAAATATCCCTACCCCCATGTATAACATACCATAACTCTAATCAATATTATTCATTAATCTCTGAACATTCATATAACACTCTACCTTTTAACAAGAACTGCTGAGTACTTTAACAATACCATAATTATAAAGATTTTTTTAGAGCACATAGTACCTATGTGGACCTGTGTGGCTAGCATAGGATGTGGTGGTATGGCATCAGAGAAAGATCAGGTGAGACCAGATGCTAAAGGGCTCTTCCCCAAGATCTTCTCAAGATCCTACGTTTAGATCCCCTCAGATCTAACTCTCATACCCTACTTACAGTATACCCCATGCACCTCTTTGAAGTGTATAATGACCACAGGATCGAATGGGAAAGACACAATGTGTTCTGTTGCAAGATGGACCCCGAGTCAGACAGGCTTACCACAAAGTCTTCCTGTGAATGATTTTGGCTCCAATGTGTGTGTGTGTGTGTGTGTGTGTGTGTGTGTGTGTGTGTGTGTGTGTGTGTGTGTGTGAAGGACCAGTACACATTGCAAACCATAAACTGCTGTAAATTCTAAAAACTTGAACAATACTTTTGATGTCACCATATTGTTCACCATGAAATATGGATTAAACGGATACCAAATGCACCCAGAGGAATATTTTAGTTAATTTATTCCACATGGTCTCTTTGATAATTTCAATCTGACCAGTCCAGCATCTTCTTACTGCCACAGTTTATTTAAAATCTACTACACTTGCAAAATTTATGACTACAATTTACGATATTACATATTCATTAATCGTGTTGTACTTGCCACTTTGAGTTCCATCTTGTGTACACTTTCCCGACATGAACAAGCGTAGTGTCCACTACAGGGCTCCAGGCAAAAAATATATATATATAGGAGCCATTGGCTCCTAAACACAAAATATTTAGGTGCCAATTCAAATTTTCAGGAGCCAAAATATAGTGATGTCATATGACATGATGATATCATTATTAAATGGGTACCTCACACTGCCTTTTCTTTCCCCTCTGTACTGTCTGCCTTTGTTTACTCTGCCTCCCATAGTTTACACAATGTATTCTTCACATACACAATATGCAATGTTCAGTATATCATACTGAATCATATTACTGTAAATACTTAAATATCCAGTCATTTGTTTGTTTGTTTGTTTTTTCTCCACTTTTTTATTCAACTATGTACAATTAGTTGTTTCCTGTTTATTCAGGCTCAGAGTCATGTAGGCTGCATTGAATTTTATTTTCAATTCCCTCATCTCTTTTTCTGTGACTTTATCACTAGCACGTTGCACTGCTTTCATGGTTGGGGTGGCAGGAAGGGCAGACCTAGCAATGACACAATCCCTGGTGTTCTCATGTTTTTTTACTGTCACCATGCTTCTTCACGGTTTCTTTTTCAAAATGACTCGAACTGGTAATGAACTCTGTTTTACCAGCAATATCTTGTCCTGCTTTAGCACAAAAAGTGCAGTATATTTTCCCATTATCATAACGTAACCAGGCGAACTCTTGTAGCCAAGCTGATTTAAACGGTCTTGTCGGGATGAGTCGCAGGGACGGGAGAAGAAGGCTCGGCTCTCTGCGCTTGGCTGTCATCAAACGGACTGTGATGACTCAAATGTCACCTGAGAACTTTCACTGGTCGAGTTGGTCTCAACATCGTTGAGGAGGCAGGGTTTGGACGGGCGGGGAATGAGAGAAAGTCTGATATTTTTCTTTTCTTCTCAGCTGGTTAATGTTAGTTAACTACGCAGTTAGCTAGCCTACATATAACGGATAAATTCAAATTCCAACGAACTAAACCACGTCAAACTAAATTAAACACCTTTAATAAAGTTAACACTTCCAAGTTTTTAACCCGATAAACGTGACGTTAAACCTGTTTCTGTTCATCTATACAGCCGACGCTTCAAGCCCTGCAGGACAAGAGTGCAGAGTTTATTTACTGGAAACCATTCAGGAGTGCATGCGATAGGGCAGGTACACGCATGCGCAAGAGGAGATGAGAGTTCAGTAGCCTAAAACAAGACATATGGTCATTCCTATTTAATTTGTTTTTAAATTTTGTTTGTGGGTAACGGTGGCCACTGGCGACTGGCAGAAATAACATGGTCTTAAAATTAAAAAGTTAGTCGCATTGGTGACTATTTTAGTCGCCATCTGGAGCACTGCACTACCAATTTGCGTAGTCAAGCTGTCCAACCAGTCGTATCTACTGCAAGGTCTCTACTGTGCAGTTTCTGCTTTCAATTTTTGACCCCATTTCAAGCAAGATAAACTTCAAAACTTCAGTGGAAGTCAATGGCACCATGTTATGCACTCATATATACAGTCATATGTGCCATTTGTAGATTATTTTCCTTACAGTGGAATGATGTATTTCAAATAATTTGGAGGTCTTTTTAAATCCCTTGCCAGACTCATAGGCATCCACAATCTTTTTTTTTTTATCTGACGGCCTTACAGAATTCTTTATATCTTGGCATGAATACACCACACACCTCAATAGCAAAGGGAACACCAGACACTAGATATGAGAGTGGATTAAATAAGACAGGTTCTACCTGCACTGGCTTAAGCAGGTTCTAATCACTGGCATCCAATCTTGGAACACCTGCTTCTAAGTTTATAGATTGTAAGGTGTGATAAGTGTAGGGGTGTACTTACTTTTTCCATGTGACCGATCTGTTTTTGTTCATTTAAATTGTGACTTAACACAGTCTGCTGCTGCACCCAGAAATGCAACCCACAACTCTATTACACAAAGAGGAAGCCACACATCAACTATATGCAGAAACGTTGCCGAGTTCTCTGGCCCTAGCTCATCTCAGATGGACTGAAAGACACATGTGCTGTGGTCAGATGAGTCCAAGTTTCAGCTTGCTTTCGGGTAAAACGGACGTCAAGTTCTCCAGGCCAAAGATGAAAAGCCCAACCAGACTGTTATAAGCAAAAGGTGCAAAAGCCAGCATCTGTGATGTTGTGGGGGTACATCTGTTCCCATGGCATGGGTGACCTGCATATGTGTGAAGGTACCATTGATGTTGAGGTGTATATTGGGATTTTAGAGAAACATGTGCTGCCATCAAGGCAACGTCTTTTCACAGGACGTCTATGGTTATTTCAGCAGGACAATGCCAGGCCTCATTCTATACATGCTACAACAGCATGGCTTCATAGACACATAGTGCGTGTGCTAGACTGGCCTGCTAGCTGTCCAGATCTGTCTCCTATGGTGCATGAAGAGGAGAATCAGACAATGGCTACCAAGGACTCTTGAGCAGCTGAAGTCTTGTATCAAGAAAGAATGAGCAAAAATTCCACTTACAAAACTGCAACAATTAATATCCTCAATTCCCAAATGATTAAAAAGTGTAATTGAAAAGAAGGGTGATGTAACACAGTGGTAAACATGCCACTTTTGAGTGTGTTGAAGGCATCAAATGATGAATTTGTTTATATTTACAAAATACAATTAAGTTGGTCAGTGAAAACATTGAATATATTTGCTTTGTACCTTTGTCAGTTAATTAAAGTTTCAAGAGACTTGACAAATGTCAGATTTTTGCTTTTATTGCATTTTAGAAAATATCCCAACTTTTATGGAAATGTGGTTAATTTTAAAAAGAGATTGTGAGTTGTTATGATAGTACGTGCAATGGGCAATGATGAGTAGAAGAATGTCTGAGTTTTTGTCATTTAGGTCCTGTACAATGCACCACTTCATACAGAAAGCTACTTTTAACTCTGTAAATTGTTCTTGCCAGCATCCTTTATGCTCTATTTATAGTTTCATATTTTATCTTCCTTACTTCGCACCACAAATCTTTTTTTAAAATCTCTTTTAATTTTCTTACCTTATTAACCAAAATAAATGTTAATATAATATTGACACCATAACATGGAGGAACATTGTTTCATTTCACTGTGTACTGTACCAGCTGTATATCGTTGAAATGTCAGTAAAAAGCCATTCATTATTCTGTCTCTCACTGTTCAAATAAATCTACTATTAAAATTATAGAATTTGTCAGTGGGCAAACTTACAAAATCAGCACTATTTCCCTCACTGCATCAAATGTACAAATTAAAAAATCCAAATACAAATAAAAAATGCTTTATAATAACATAAAAATAAATAAATAACTATGTGTACCTTCGTCACTAAGCTCTTCGACAGAACCGATCATCTGAATATTAAACTCAGGGGCGTTGTCATTCTGGTCTAGAACTATGATTTTCAAATCGAGGTCCTTTTCCAGGTCCACAGTGTTCTTCATTAGCCAAAAAATTAAACCCTAACATTTAATAAGAGGCTAATTTGAAGTGTTCATGATTGTGTATTTTACAGCTGACCCTGATGAGGATAACAGACCGTACAGAGTGATAGAAACTGAAGCGTCTGTCTGAGTCTCAGGTTTTTACATTATTTTTATCATCTAGCTTTTAAATAACAGCAGCTCCCAGTGCAACAGAGAACACATTCGTGTATGTGCTCTGTCAGTAAGTACAGTTTTAGTGATGAGTGGCTGTGATGCTGTTTCTGAGATTTTGGATGAAAGCTTTAATTCTCATGTGATTTATTTTATTTTTATTATTGGAGTGATTTATTTTCCTGATGTATTGTAATACTCATATGCATTCATTTTTACTATTTAAGCTTTACTTTGTGTTATTATTGCTGTTTTTAGCTATATGACTTTTACTTTGTTTAAACTGAATATGAACTTTTAAATTATTTTTTTTCATTAATTTCACATTTACTTGATTTAGCATTTACTCAGGGATAAAAGTACATTATGGTTTGATACAGTATAATATTTGTATTTAAATGGAGTAATTCTTATTTTGTAATATTTTATGAAGTAAATACCTGTGCAGATAAATTTTGGAGTGAAGTGTGCTTTTGTTCAGCTACATTTTAATATTTTAATAAACACAGTAAGTCTGTAAAAAAAAAAAGGAAAAAAAAAAAAAAGATTTCAGTTTTTACTAAATATCCAGTGGGAATTATCTAGCAAAAGATCAGGAAACACTTATACATACTAACTCCCAGTTAGGCGTTAAGGAAAACCCCTATTTTAGTTTTTATTAAGGTTTTATCACTGTGACAATAGCTGAGAAAATCTCAAGATGTGTAGTTCATTTAATTCCTAGACATCATTCATAAGGCCTAATGACTTAAAATCATTACTAACAATATTACACCAAAATATTACATTTCATGAGACTTGTATAGTTTCAGAAGTCCTAAAGGCCTTACAGAAACATTTACTACTATTCTTACAGTCAGCCACATCACATTAATATACAGATTATGTAACTTATTTTTAAAATGTGTAAAACATGCTCAATCATATTGACATCATTGACAGTATGTCAGATCAGCTTACTTCAGCACTTTTGGTACAGAACTACGTTTCCCATGAGCCTCAGTGAACATTTCCTGCTCTGTTCATCACTGGTCTTTAAAATGGCTGTTGTGTTTTTGCTTTTCTCAGCAGTGTGAGATAAACAGAAAGAGGTGCTAAACTGTTTTTGCACTGTTGATCACATTTCACATTCTCAGGCTAAAGGCTAAAAGATGCACATGCATGTATTGATGCTACTTAACACTTCTATGGGAGGTCCAGATGCCTTGTAATGAATAATGAAATAAAAACAGAGAATATAATATTATTGTGAATGAAGCAGCTCCACACAGATATAAACCAGTCAAGTTCATTTCACCAAATACTGTAATAAATAAAATAAAAAGTTTATATCATTAGATAATATATACATTTATCCTGACTTCCTGAGTATACAGTATATTTACTCATTTGTTTTTCAGCAAATATGTGACGTTCACTTTAATATAGCAGTAAAGACATGAAATATTATTGTGGGTAGGTTTCTATTCCTGAAAATCCTGATACTCAGTGGAGGTTCAATGCCACTGCGACCTTCAGCAGCACCAGGAACCTGTGGAACTGTCACAAATTCCCTCTCAGTGCACAGCGTGTGTCCTGCAGTGAGTGCTGCTGTGCTTTTGTTTATGATTTACTTTTGGTTCAGTCTCCACACTTTTCTCATTGTTGGTCTTTTCCCTAATGTGTGCACCTGATCTAAGTTTATCCCATGATTTGTTTTTCTTTTTATACCCTGATGATTCTCACCTTCCTTGAAATCTTGTATAGTTTACTAGTGCAGTAGTGAACCTTAGTTTCCTGTTCCTATGTAAATCTGTTTTTTTTGTCTTGTGTATGCTTTTTTATTTGGATTATGGATCTGCTACTGTGATGTTGCCTTCCTGTACTTTGACCTCTATTTGGCATCATCATGAAGATTATTGGTCCTGCCTTAACATAGAACACGTCAAGTTTACTCTCTTGTGTCCTGTCTCATCAGAAACAGATAGATAACACACACAGACAGCAACATTCACACCATCAGACCGTGAATGAAACAATATATTTTCTCCCTTAACAGCTCGAACAGTAAAACTGATGATCCGTCATGATGGAGTCCATGGATGCGGATGCAAATGTGAACAGGAACAAAGACTCAGAGAAACAGACATGAATACCAGGATAACCAGAAACTAGGCAAATTAAATAAACAAAGCTAGAAATTCTTAAAAGATCAAAAAGACTATGCATAGTACAAATAACCTAAATGAAAACAAAGAAATAAACACAATGCTCCAGCTACAAAGGAACGAAAACGGGGAACTAAATAGGATAACTAATCAAAAAAACAACAAACAGGTGAGCATGGTAAAACAGGAAATGGAGAAGAACAACAGAAGAAGAAATTCTGCACAGACAGTCAGGGTGCTCTCTAGTGGCCCTCGATGGAACTGCCCCTGCAGACTATGACATGATCTGCTTAAACCTTAAGACTTGTTACTGAAAACAACCAAAGCATGTGGAATATAGTCACTCTCCATTGCATTCAAAACACTTAGGCCATCTCCAGTAGCTGTTAATCAGTCCCGCACATCGGTTTGGAGGAATTTTAGCCCATTCTTCAGTACAGAACAGCTTCAACTCTGTGATGTTGGTGGGTTTCCTCACATGAACTGCTTGCTTCAGGTCCTTCCACAACATTTCTATTGGATCAAGGTTAGGACTTTCACTTGGCCATTCCAAAACAATAACTTTGGTCTTCTTTAACAATTCTATGGTAGAACAGCTTGTGTGTTTAGGGTCGTTGTCTTGTTGCATGGCCCACTTTCTCTTGAGATTCAATTCACAGACAGACATCCTGAGATTTTCCTTTAGAATTCGCTGGTATAATTCACAATTCATTTTTCCATCAATGACTCTGGCCCAGATACAGAAACATAGGCCCAAATCATGATACTACCACCACCATGTTTCACAGATGGCATAAAGTTCTTATGCTATGTCACGATTTCCCCTCGAGCAGCGCTGCAATATTGCAGCATGCTTGGAAACCCAATGTGCGAGCTCTTAGTGAACGCATGCTTTTGGGTCTTCAGTGACATTGACTTTGTTTACTTTGGAAACGCACTTTTGTTGTGGTTATTGTCCTATCACCTCCCCTGTACTGTCATTGGTTGTTTCCTGTATGTGTGCCATCATTGTTTTCAGCTGTCCTGTGTTTCACCACTGATTACGTTTATAATTTAAAGCCCTCGTGTCTCTTTGCACATCGCGTAGTATTGAGTGTATTCATGTTACCAAGCAGTTGTTCCTTGTATCTCATTTTGATTCATGTTTATTGACTTTGTTTCTCATTTCTCGTTCTGGATTCTAGCCTTGCCCAGTTTATGTCTGTTTGTAGATCACTTCTCCCATTGCCTGTTTTGACCACGCTCTTGTATCATGATTTCGATTTGTCTGCCTATCTCTCTCAAATAAAAGTCTTTAACTGCACTTGCATCCGTTCTAACCTCCATTACAAGGATTACGTGACATGCTGGAATGCAGTGTTTTCCTTTGCCAAATATAATGCTTCTCATTCAAACCAAAGGGTTCTATTTTGGTCTCATGAATTCACAAAACCTTTTTTTCCATTAGGCTTCTGGCTTCTCCACGTGATCTATAACAAACTGCAGTTGGGCAGCAGGGTTCTTTTTTGGAGAGCAGTGTCTTTCTCTTTGCAACCCTGCTATGCACAACATTGTTGTTCTGTGTTATGTACTCATGAACATTAACATTAGCCAATGTGATAGAGGCCTTTGTTGGTCTCCACTCCTGAGGAGGGTAACAATGGTTTTGAATTTCCTCCATTTGTACAGAATCTGTCTGACTGTGGATTGGTGGAGACCAAACTCTTTAGAGATGGTTTTGTAACCTTTTGTAACTCTTTTTCTGGAGATCCTCAAAAATCTCCTTTGTTCATACCATGATACACTTCCACAAACATGTGTCGTGAAGATCAATCCCTGATATATCCCTGTCTTTAAATAAAGCAGGGCACTCACTATCACCTTGTGATAGTGATGGGATTGGGATTGTTATCCCATTGATTGAAATCACCTGACTCTAATTTCACCTTCAAATTAACTGCTAATCGTAGAGGTTCACATACTTTTGCCACTCACAGATATGTAATATTAGATCATTTCCCTGAATAAATAAATGACATAGTATATAGTAATATATAGTATAGTAATATTTACATAGTACATAGTAATATTTTTGTTTCATTTGTTTAATTGCATTCGCTTTGTCTACTTTTAGGACTGTTCTGAAGATCTGATGATGTTTTAGATCATATTTATGCAGAAATTCTAAGGGGCTCACAAACCTTCAAGCACCACTTTATAAGCAATGCACAATTACACTGGGCTTTAAAATGGCTGTTGTGTTTTTGCTTTTCTCGGCAGTGTGAGTTCAACAGTGTTAGAGAGGAGGTGCTAAACTGTTTTTACACTGCTGATCACATTTCACATTCTAAGGCTAAGAGATGCACATGCATGTATTGATGCTACTTAACACTTCTATGCAAGGTCCTATGACTTGTAATGAATAATGAAATCAGACAAAGAGAATATATTGTTATTATGAATGAAGCCGATTCACACAGATATAAACCAGTCAAGTCTATGTCACCATATACTGTAATAAAAAACTTATATCATTAGATAATATACATTTACCCTGACTTCATGAGTATACAGTGTATTAAATATAAAACATGACGATAACTATTCATATGTGAAGCTCAGTACCTCAGTAAAGCAACATTCCTTGCCGTTATATGTTTTTACTTGCAGTACCTTGTACAGGCAGTAGGTTCACACAGCACAGCCGAGCTCCCTGTAAACAAAAACAGTTTATGTCCACAGCTCAACTTCCTGCTACATTGTGTAGTCTTATCTGAAAACTGTAAACAACTGCAAATTAGCTCATGTCAGTCATTTCAGATCTGATTTACATTAAAATAATAACCATTCATATCTAGCAACGAATGTTCTGATTAATTGGCATTATTACACAGTTTACTCTTCTTTGTTCTTCAGCAAATAAGTGAATTTCACTTTAAATGACATAGCATTTGAGACATTAAATATTATTGTGGTTTGGTTTCTATTCTAATTGAACTGTGTGGCTTTAACCAGTGAGAAACGAGGAAATGCTGCCATTCACATTCTCAGTGAAGCCAAATTTAAAACGTCCACACCTACATGTTCTCACTACTGCTGGTTTCTGTGGCATGTGCCATGGTTTTCAGCATAAACACTACCAACACTCAATGAGATGACCTAATAACTAAAGAAGAACATAGAGTAGTGAGCTTTAGTTCTGTCTTCCTGTGAAAATCTGTTTTTTTGTCTTGTGACTGCTTTTCAATTTGGATTATGGATCTGCTTACTGTGATGTTGCCTTCCTGTACTTTGACCTCTGCTTTGAATTATGACAAATATTACTGGTTGTCTCTTAACAAGGAACACACTGAGTTTACTCACTCATCAGAAACAGACAGATAACACACACAGACATTCAGACCATCAGATTGTGAATTAAACAATATATTTGCTCCCTTGGAGAAAGTTTAATTTAAGTCAATTCATGTCTCATTTCAGGCCTTTTATTAACAGCTCTAATAGTAAAACTGACTCCTTACATACTGATCAGTTGCTGTTATTAGTGTCCGCATCAGCAAGTTTCATGTACAGAAACCACAACATCACTCACGCCTCTTTGCATGCATGTTGCATGTAATGAATCCTATTAATTGTCTAAAGCATGAATTTCTACTTGAATTCTCTCTCTCTCTCTCTCTCTCTCTCTCTCTCTCTCTCTCTCTCTCTCTCTCTCTCTCTCTCTCTCTCTCTCTCTCTCTCTCTCTCTCTCTCTCTGAAGTCTGATTGGTGTTTAAGAACACAGGGAGTGTCGAGGCTTTAACACAGACACTTCTCATTCAGTCAGTCATCAGTGTGACAGGATGGAGCTCCGTCCACTCTGTGTGTTTCTCTGTGAGTAAATGTTCTCTGTGTGTCTTCATTACAGTGATTGGTAGTGAATTAAGTTTTGAATGAACGGCTGAGAGTCCTGTAATCAGGTTCTGTGTGATTATTTGATTAGTCTGTAGTTAAGGTTTGACACTGAATTTAGCGTGAACTGTGCATTCTGCTTTGTTGTTGTGTGTTCACATTCAACCCAATTTATTTTATGAGTAAAATATTAAATATTAATTAAACCACCACTGTTTTCAGCAATTGCATCCTGGTGTTTTTCACGTGTGCAGAACATTAAAGCCGATCATTTTAACTGCTGTTACACATTGGTAGTCAGGATTTGTTTAGGATTTTATATTTTATACTTTATTCTAAATTTGTTTGGACATAGTTTCTGTACTCTATCATCTGTTAAGAAAGTGAAGAAAGTTGATCTTGAAGATATACTATAACATGCTGCAGGGCGTAGCATTTAGCAGGAGACTGTGCCAAGCAGACAGGAAATTACGTGACAGTTTCTAAATGAGAGACATTTATATTAATAGAGACATGGCACTGTGTTCAACAACAGAATAGCAGAGGTTTATATTAAAGTTTCACACCCTTCAGTATTTGTAACTTCAAGTGTGAAAAAAGCAGACACTGATAAAGGGGAGCAACTGGTTATATATGCTATAAGTGATACGAATTAACTTGAAAAGTTTAAAAGTACAGCATGTAGTTCATTAATAAAATTATTTATTTAAATTGCTGGTAAATTGTTGAGATATATTGTAAGAGTAATCAAACACTCCAGAACAGGAACTAATGGGAAAATAAACTACTTCGGGATGGTAAGAGTAAACCTGCTTCTCACTGGGCCACATCATACCACCCTGTTCTTCATTATTTTCCTCTAACAGCACACCCCCAAGTGTTTATCCCTGTTTTAAATTGTCCTTTCTGTTTCCCTCTGAACATTTAGTGATGACTGGACTCATCCACTGTACACAAACAGGTGATTAATGTACATTTCATTTATTCATTATTCATTTACCTTACACTCTTTTGTTCTTTATCTCTAGCATGTTAACATGGTTTATTTAAATAGTTGTACTGGGTGTTTTTCAGTGAACACAGAATTACATTTTACTGGTGTAATACCAGTAAAATAAGTTACATATATATAAACTCATTTTTCTGGTATTACACCAAAGGCTAAAATATAGTATTTATCAATAGCTTGACAATGAGACTATTTGTGCTGTGCAGTTTTACCACCAGGTCTCATCAATATCATAATAAGAACGATGAGGTGTAAATATATGTTGAGGGGCAAATATACTTAAAAAGACACAAACTGAAGGATGTGCTCATTTGCTTATTTTGTTAAATATGGAGTCATAAATATGATGATGCCGTTCACCTTTAATGAACACCATTACAGCACAATGCTGCCTAAAACATGTTAGTTGTATGTGTGTTATGCTAATTATCGATGATTTGTCAGTTGGACTAGTATGGCTACTTACTTTCCAGGTGACTGTATACAGAGTTTTTCATTGTCGTGTAAATAGTGAGGGAGCTTCAGTGGGCTAATCAGTGGACTTTAAATGCAAGAAAATTTCTCAGATTGATTCATATTGCTGTTTTTGATTAGTAATGAGGCTTCTACTATTAGTTATGGACAGCAACTATGATATTTGGATTGCTGAGTATATGCACTTCCTTCCTGCCTCTAACAGAATGTTACATGTTGTTGAACATCATTTTTGTGCAACTTGACATTTGCCTTCATTTTTGTGCTAGTGAGCTATATTCCTTGGTCTTGCCCATTGTTATGAATGACTAAGGGTATTTGGCCTATGTGTTACCTCATATTTATACCCCTGTGAAACAAGAAGTCATGGTTGAACTATATCCTATTCCTAGTCACCCAGGTGTACTAAAAAATATAGAAAATATCAGTGGGAATATACTTCGATATATTTCCCTATATTTTTCTCTTATGAATTCATGGGGTGCCAATAATTGTTGCACACCAATATGTAACAAAGATATATTTTTTTGGATAAACTTGTGATTGCAATTGTTTGATATCCATGACATCAGAGTATTTTCTTTTACTTTGTGAACAAAAGATGAAATTGTACATATACATATTACACATATATATCTTCAGTAAATGGAAGCGAGACCAATCAGACAGGGTTTACAGGAAAATACATGGAAACACTCATGTCATCCATTCACGTGCACTAAAATTACTGAAAGAACTATGAGTTTCACTTTGTATTTTTTGTAGATTTGATAGGTTTTGAAAGTAACGTGAAAGTAATTAGTAATCTGATTACTTTTTACATGCAGTAATCAGTAATGTAATCAGATTACAATTTTAAAGTAGTAATTAGTAATCTGTAGTGGATTATTTTTTGAGTAACTTACCCAACACTGTCCACGAGAGCAGAGAATTTTTGTGATTGTTTTGAACAAAAGATTAAACAATAAATACAAATTTTCATAGCTTTCTTTGCTTATTTTTACCAAGGGTGCCAATATTACTGGAGGGCTCTGTATGTATATGAACTGTAATGGGTCCAGGGTGTCAGGTAATGAAGAGCTGATGAAGCCTACAATGGACATGTGCACTTGTTTTGGTTTCTGTTCTGTCCCCACCCTCTTTAGTTATTGGTGGAGGTGCGAGGGTGTGTTTTCAATTGTCACCAGCTGTCAGCAGTTAAGGTAAATGTCATTAGTTATTTACAGTGAGGGAAAGCAGTATTTGATCCCCTGCTGATTTTGTACATTTGCCCACTGACAAAGAAATGATCATTCTATAATTTTAATGGTAGATTTATTTGAACAGTGAGAGACAGAATAACAACAAGAAAATACAGAAAAACGCATGTCAAAAATGTTATAAATTGATTTGCATTTTAATGAGGGAAATAAGTATAAGTATTTGACCCCTCTGCAAAACATGACTTAGTACTTGGTGGCAAAACCCTTATTGGCAATCACAGAGGTCAGACGTTTCTTGTAGTTGGCCACCAGGTTTGCACACATCTCAGGAGGGATTTTGTCCCACTCCTCTTTGCAGATCTTCTCCAAGTCATTAAGGTTTCGAGGCTGACATTTGGCAACTCGACCCTTCAGCTCCCTCCACAGATTTTCTATGGGATTAAGGTCTGGAGACTGCCTAGGCCACTCCAGGACCTTAATGTGCTTCTTCTTGAGCCACTCCTTTGTTGCCTTGGCCGTGTGTTTTGGGTCATCGTCATGCTGGAATACCCATCCACAACCCATTTTCAATGCCCTGGCTGAGGGAAGGAGGTTCTCACCCAAGATTTGACGGTACATGGCCCCGTCCATCGTCCCTTTGATGCGGTGAAGTTGTCCTGTCCCCTTAGCAGAAAAACACCCCCAAAGCATAATGTTTCCACCTAAATGTTTGATGGTGGGGGTGGTGTTGAGTTGATGCCAAAGAGCTCCATTTTGGTCTCATCTGACCACAATTTCAACCAGTTGTCCTCTTAATCATTCAGATGTTCATTGGCAAACTTCAGACGGGCATGTATATGTGCTTTCTTGAGCAGCGGACCTTGCGGGCGCTGCAGGATTTCAGTCCTTCATGGCGTAGTGTGTTACCAATTGTTTTCTTGGTGAGTATGGTCCCAGCTGCCTTGAGATCATTGACAAGATCCTCCCGTGTAGTTCTGGGCTGATTCCTCACTGTTCTCATGATCATTGCAACTCCACGAGGTGAGATCTTGCATGGAGTCCCAGGCCGAGGGAGATTGACAGTTCTTTTGTGTCTCTTCCATTTGCGAAAATCGCACCAACTGTTGTCACCTTCTCACCAAGCTGCTTGGCAATGGTCTTGTAGCCCATTCCAGACTTGTGTAGGTCTACAATCTTGTCCCTGACATCCTTGGAGAGCTCTTTGGTCTTGGCCATGGTGGAGAGTTTGGAATCTGATTGATTGATTGCTTCTGTGGACAGGTGTCTTTTATACAGGTAACAAACTGATATTAGGAGCACTCCCTTTAAGAGTGTGCTCCTAATCTTAGCTCGTCACCTGTATAAAAGACACCTGGGAGCCAGAAATCTTTCTGATTGTGAGGGGGTCAAATACTTATTTCCCTCGTTAAAATGCAAAACAATTTATAACATTTTTGACATGCGTTTTTCTGGATTTTCTTGTTGTTATTCTGTCTCTCACTGTTCAAATAAATCTACCATTACAATTATAGAATGATAATTTCTTTGTCAGTGGGCAAACGCACAAAATCAGCAGGGGATCAAATACTGCTTTCCCTCACTGTAAACCCCTCGTGATGCTGCGCAGTTCATGCAGTATTACAGGTTACAGTTTTGGATTCATATTTCGCGTAATGTTTTGCACCTCGGGTCTAGTTAATGTGTAGATGTAAGAAGTTACATGTGTAATTGTGCCATGCGGTAATGTTTCCATGCCTTGCTCTGGTTTTCATGTTTCACACCTCGGTTCTAATTCTCCGAGTAAATGGTTACATGATGTTTCCATTAATGTATAATTGTGCTATGTGGTAGTGTTTCAGGTTTAGGTAAGTTTCAGGTTTGTGGTAGGTTTAAACAATGTTTTTTATGCTTGTTCAATGAACCATAAACAGTTATTGCACATGCACCTGTGGAACAGTTCATAAGACACGAACAGTTCACAGGTGGTAGGCAATTAAGGTCACAGTTACAATAACACTAAAGAGACCGCTCTACTGACTCCAGTAAAACAAGAGGAACTGGGAGCAGATAATCCAGCGTGAACTAACTCTAACCATGGACCGTGACTATGACTACTATACGAACTAATCTAACTCTACAATAATCTTCCGCGTTGTGTGCTGACAGGCGCGCGGTATATATGGGAACATGATCAGCGTCTAAACTGCTAGCAGCTGAGGGCAATACAGACACACGTGAAATCCCAGCCAATGACAGAACAGGGAGGAGACATGACAGAAACACAAACAAAACACACGTGTCCAGATGTCACTACGGTCAACAATGGAAAAGCAGGTGCTCGCGCATTCGTGCTTAGAGCACGCTGCTTCAAAGGGGAATCATGACACACATAGTCTTGTGAAATGTTTTTTTTTTTTTTTTTTTTTTGGTTTTTAATAATTTTGTATCCATTTTAACTCTATTCATTTTCATTGGATGTTTAGTAGTCTAAGGCATTAGGCATTTTTCTTGGATATTTACATATTATATATATATTTTTCAAATAATGAGGTAAATAATGAGAGACTCTGACTCTTTAAGATACTCCTTTTAAACCCAATCATGTTACTGACCTGTTGCCAATTAACCTAATTAGTTGCAAAATGTTCCTGTTTCGTTAGTAACACTTACTTTTCCAGCATTAAGTTGCCCTGTCCCAACTTTTTTGAGACTTGTTGCAGCCATCAAATTCAACATTACCTTTTTTCCCCTTAAAATGGCACATTTCCTCAGTTTAAACATTAGATATGTTTTCTATGTTCTTTTGTGAATAACATGTGGGTTTATGAGATTTGCAAATCACTGCATTCTGTTTTTATTTACATTTCACACAGCGTCCCAACTTTTTTGGAATTGGGGTTGTATAAAACGGTCTTCTAGAATAAAATCACTATAATCAATTAGATCTAACACCAGCTGAATATTTTCACAGATATGCCTACCCTTCATAAAACCATAAGACTGACATTCATCTTTGATTTGATTAAATCCTTTTTTAAGTCTAATACTAAAGCTAATATTTCTGCATCATTATTATTTAAGGTTATTTGTCTCCAGTTATCTAATGATCAGTTTTGTAATTATAGTTATTAGACCCTGTGTCATTGTGGTAGGAAATGAGGTACTTTCAACTGCATCCTTGAAAACAAAAAGTAAAAATGTATAAATATCATCTTGAAAAGCTTGGTAGTATTCACTTGTCCATCCATCATTACCAGGGGATTTGTTCTCGTTTAATTTTGCAATACCTAATTTTATCTGATTTAATGTTATTTCTGCATCACATAAATTCCAGAATTCATGTTCTTTATAGCATGTTCTTTAAGGGCATGTGTCCACACATGTTTGTTTCTCCGTGGCCAGAGTATTTTCAATTATTTGCAGTGGGAGTGCTGCGTATTTTAAAAAGCATCATGACGATGTGCTGAGCGTCTATTCCACACTGATCTCTGTGTGCTTGGTGTTTTTTCTGCTCGTTGAGAATTGGAAAATTTTCAACTTTCGGTAAAACGCAGTGCTTGTCACTGTCATTTTTAAAAAAAAATCATACTTTATTAAGAAATTTCAAGTATTCATTACATCAAAATATCAGTGGTTACAATATTAATATAGACCTATACATTGTTAAAATTTCAAAGAACATAATGTATATTTACATGAATATTTACACTTTGCCAGCTATCACGTTTAAAATACCCCATGGGTGTTTATTTTTTCTCCTTTTCAATTGTCCTTTGTTGTTTTTATTCTCTTATGATCCGTTTAAACACAACCTCAGAAGAAATATGGGATTGTTGCATGATTATTTTGCATCTTGTTTTCCAGATTTTATTATTCACTGTGCAGATTACTAACCAAAGAAAAATGCTCACTTTCTTGGGCAAACTTTCAGCAAAAAATGTCATGCCTTATAGATTTTTCATTTAATTTTATATTTAGCTATTCCAATATTGACCATATTTTCCCATATCGCTGCTGATCATGGACAACAGGGGCGGTTCTAGACCATTTTTATGACCCTGTCTGTCATCTCAGCCCCATAGCCAACTATCAAACTATCAAAACCTCTTTTATTTTCAAGAATTAAAATAACCCCAAAATGCAGGACAAGTCGATAAGAAGAAGAAGAAGAAGAAGAAGAAGAAGGAGAAGAAGAAGAAAGACTAACAGGCAATTTGATCCGAGGTTTTCGTTGCGGTTTTTATTCTCTTTTATATTCTGCGCATGCGCGGTAGCTCTTCGTAAGCGCGTCGCCAGCTATCTACAGTACTTGAATAGAGAAGCGCGCAGTGGCTGTGCTGCAGCAAACAGATGACTATTAGTGTGTTACTTAACAAAATAATATATACATATATACACAAGTGTATCACATGAATCGTAACGGGGCAGGGCATAGAAGAAGAATCAACACAAATGGCTCCGACTTCCTACAAACCACTCTTAACCGTGCACTATTTACAGACATGACTAACAAAGTCAAATCAGGCATAAGGTCATACACAGGCGAAAAGCACTTCTCTCTACACACAACACAATGGCAATGATCTGCCCTGGGATGGAGACTGACGAGGCTTAAGTACACTTCCGGAAACATACAGGCAACCAATCCTGTCGTACAAGGCCCGAGCAGGTGTGGACAAAACGTGATCATCCATTAGCAAGCCGGAACGTGACGCATGCAGTAGGCGGGGCCTAGAGAAGGGGGAGGAGACAAAAGAATCCCATCCCACCACTGACAGACACACAAATGGCACATAGAGCAAACACAAATTCACTGGATAACGTAACAACCTTCTTAGGCGTGCATCCTTGCACAGGTACAGAACACAACTTAATTCATGAAATAAAAGATAATTTCTCTCACTCAGAGACATGCTCGCTTTTTTATACATGGATATACAACAATTTTTTTTTTTTTTTTTTTTTTTTTTTTTTTTTTTTTTACAGGAGAGGAAGTGCAAGGGGGGACAAACAGAGAGACTGAAGGGGTCACAGGAGACGGAGAGATAAAGCCAGAGACAGGTAAGAAATGATGAAGAACAGAGTGAACATTTTCTAATGTTCTCACAGCTAAGAACACTTTTATTGCTCAGTGTTCACAATTCAGTAGTAGTATTCCAGAAAATATTTTCTAGTTTTCTGTTTCCCTAAAATATTTAATGTACAAATATGGCATTTTCATAGTCATGATAATCCTTTAACATGATAATTAACCCTAAAATAAAAGTCCTGACATTATTTACTTACCCTTACATTATGTCATTCCAAAACATCATAACCTTTTCCATTTTAAGATCAGTAATTAAAGGAGTCATGATTGATTTCTGTCCATCATGTTTGGAGAACCAATGCAGGTTGTATCTATATATATCTATCTCTGCACAATTTGTCCCCTTCTACTCTATCCATTAATGGACACATCATGTTCATCTGATCTGCTCAGTGGTGTTCCTGAAAAGAGATGTGATCCCTGAAGGTTTCACTCGCCTTCTAATCAGGATGTAAAGCCAGTCTTAGAAATCAGGTGATACACAGGGAGTTGATCATTTACATACAGCTCACTGTGAGGAGGAAAACACTCAAATATGTACATATGAGCACATTTATAATGACCATATAATGTAATATAAATATAGATATAATAATATAGACATAATCCAAATGAATGTACTATTAACAACAGTGTGAAAGCATATAGTTAAATATTCTGAATGTAGACAACTAGCTATGATAATACCACTGGCATTGTATTTACATTAATAAGCCACAATAAATTAAATACATCTAAATAAACTAATTTATTCTGCTACATGTGTCTTTAGGTATAGGTATCAATAACACGATCACGATTAACTAAGGGCTAATTCTCACTAGCCAACATTCAATGAAGTCAGCTAGCTTAGCTGTTGTAGCTAGCTAGCGCTTAGCATATTATCCGTAATAGTTTGTTATAAATACATATTTGGTCACAAATTACAAAGACACCAAGGAGCTAAGTGTTAATACCAGAGTGTCTAATGGAGTAAATGAGATCGCTATTGCTTTTAATGACTGCCGTTTACACTCTGAATGAATGTTATTAATTCATGTTAACATTGACTGAATTCTAAAAAAAAACACTCCTGTTAGGCTTCACATTCACTCACCCCAAACAAAAATCTACATTTACTTCATCAGTAGTGATTGTTATCTGCCAGAGCTTAATCATTTAATAAAATAATAGTGCTGGAAATGAATTCATTTATAGAAACAGTTCTGATTTTGTTTTTGTTTCTTACAGAGAGTCCTAAACCTGTGGTGATTATAAAGCCTTATACACAGGTGTTCAGAGAAGAGACTGTGACTTTCAGGTGTGAAATACAGGAAGGAGGAGACACTGAGTGGACGTACGACTGGTATAGGGACAATAACACATTCAACCCATCCATCACAGCACAGGAGTTCATCATCAGTGATTATGACAGTGGTAATTACACCTGCAGAGGGAGGAGGAGAAGTGACTCTCAGATCTCAAAGACGAGTGATCCTGTTACACTCACTGTATCAGGTGAGTGTGTGAATGTTATTACTTATATATGTAAAAGTTATGATTAGTTCCAGATTTTATCCTATGAGGAAAAAATTTGATTTGTAAAGAATCACTACAACTTATTAGCTCTTCTGATTGGTGTGACATTTTCCCTCAGCTATTATTTAAATTGTTAGGAAATAATTGATGTGTATAAGGAACATGTTCTTCCCCTAATAGTCAAGCTGATGCTTCTGCTACTTTAGTTGAGTGAAGAAGATTTTTAAATAGATACTGATGTGTGCAGTTGGAGGTGCAGGTTGTGTCAACCCAAGCTTCCAACAGCACAACACACTGTACCCCATTTTTCTTTAACATGCGCACACAAGAACTAGAACACATCTCAGTCCAACACAGAGTTTCTGTAACACATCAGCTGTACCAAAGAGCACGACCTTCACTGTCTGGAGTAATTCAGTTATACAGTTATAAATACACAAATGTTTATAATTTAATAATTTTCAGGATTTTCAAATGTGTAGGGATCTATGAATATATTTAAAGACTTTTATTTTGACACAATATTTGCGTTTTCTTTAGCAAACTAGTGCACATGCAGGTGCAGTTGGCGTGTGATATGACTGGAAACTAAGATTAAAAAAAAAAAAGAGTACTACGACCACATTGGGTTGTGAGTAATGTATAAAAGTTTAATTTCGAGTTGGGGTCTACTCAGGAGTTACATTGTGTTACTGTTATTCAAACTTTATGTTCCCCAGTACAGCAGGTACTGTGAATAGTGAATATAGAGATAGAATAGTCTCAAAATTAATACATTTATAAAATCAGATTCAGGAATGCGTAAGCTAATTCACATTCACAAAAAATGTGAATATATTCACAAACACTAACCCACACATTCATATCCTAGTTCATATTCACAAATGCAACACACAATTCATAAACGCACAAGTGTGACTGTAAATTTCTGAATGTTTTTACATTTATGAATTAATTGTTGAATCTGTATTTGCAAATCGTCACGTGTGTGTATCACTTTGGATTTGTGTGTACTGATAAAGTCTTTGCTGCCAGGCTCCAGTAGAGTGGAGCAGGAATGAGTCCTAAAACCCGGAAATGAGTTAGCGTTTTAGCATTTCCGGTTCCATCCTCCTGAAGTCAATGGGTATTTTTAATGGGATTTTGGTTAAATGCCTGAAATAAGGTCTGTGGTTAACACAAGCTCAAGATATTTTCACGTTTTATTCTACAACATAAAATACATCATAATACACTACTCGTGATTTTTTTAAGGTTTTATGTGTCTTGAAAAAGGCGATTACCAACAAGTGGCTAAATGGGACTACAGACGCTGTCTGGGATATTAAACACCATCACACTGAACAGGAAAACTCCTCTACTACAGCCTCGTGGATGGGCCAAGATGGCGGCTGATGCAGAGTTTTTGCTTTTGTTTAATATTATTATTATTATTATTATTATTATTATTATTATTATTATTATTATACTAAGAAGCATACCAGAAGAACATAGTGTGTAATTTAGTATTTCTAGGCCTTAAGGAATAACTGCAATATTCATAATTAATCTACACACAGCCTATTTCAAAGCCAATTGGTGAGCTAGTTAGTTTATCTTATAGTTGGGAAATGACTCTCCAGATATAACTGTGAGATGTAATTGGGGGGGGGGGGGGGGGTGGATACAGAAAAATTAAAACTCTATATCCAGGAACGACAGATTGGAGGACACCTCTGTTAACTGCAGGATGGAAGTTATGGAGCTACACTCATATGTACGCTGTTGTAGCCCAGCTCTCTCACCAATTCCAGGCTCAGAGCCATGCACCCCAGATCCTAAAAGAAAGTAGGTCAGAACCTATGCTTACTGAAGTGCAAAATAACGTAGTGCATGTACAAATGACGCTGAAGTTACCAAAGAACATGAAATCTGAGGCTTTACAGTATGGCAGAGCAAGAAGGAGAGAATGTCACACATCGAGTGATTGATCTGCTGTGCTGTAGCACCGGAGTCTCCAGACATCTTTCCCCATCATATAGACATTGTACACTGAGTCGGAAGGAAAAGCGCTTAGAAAGTTCAACCAGTTATCTTAAAGTTCACAACGAGGTCAAGCAAAGAGCTTCTATAAAAAAACTCTAAGGGATCAGAGTACCTTCTGTCCAGAAAGTTAAGGTTTGGAGAGGACTTAATGACGAAGGACAAAGACACAAGTGACATAGTGTCATCACAGAGAGAGTAATACTGTTTTACTGTAGAAGTGATTAGTGTAGTAAAGACTTCACATCCTGAACTTGTGTTTCATTTCTAACAGAAAAACCTAAACCTGAACTCACATCAAGCCTTAAAGGACCTGCACTGACAGGAAACTCAGTGACTCTGTCCTGTACACTGAAGCTGCCGTCTGATGGATGGAAGTTTTACTGGACCAAACGAAGACAGAGCACTGAGACTGAGACTGAGACTGAAACACACTCCTACAACATCAGCCCAGTTAGTGTCTATGATGGAGGTCAGTACAAGTGCAGAGCTGGAAGAGGAAACCCGGTCTACTACACACACTACAGTAATGAACTCAGGGTAGACGTTATTGGTGAGTAAGAGACTTTCTGTTAAGTGATTATGCACAACACTGAACATATAAACAACATGTGAGCAGAGTCACAATATAGCAACATGTACACAGCTACATACAGAGAACTCTTTCAGCTAAATCATGTTATTAAAGTTAGAGAGAGACAGTGTGAGCACGGCTGAGCAGGGCTGGTGTGAGGTGAGCTGGAAAGCAAGTGGAACAACACTAGTTTAGCTTTGGTAGAAAATGTCACCAAAACCTGTAAAACTCATTTAACAAGCTGCTCAGAGGCTGTAAAAGGGGCTTCATAAAGTTCCTGCTTCAGAAACATCAACATGCTCGAGTGGAGACCTGCCTGAGTGTGAATGAGTGAAGAGGACGAGGGTTGAACTTTTATACTGAACCACTGAGTGTAAAGCCCGGTTCACACTACACAGACAGACGCCTGTGTGTTAGCTCTGTCAGCAGTGGTGGCTCAACGGGTAAGGCGCTGGGTTACTGATCAGAAGGTTCAAGTCCCATCACTGCCAAGCTGCCACTGTTGGGCACTTGAACAAGGCCCTTAACCCTCTCTGCTCCAGATGTGCTGTATCATGGTTGACCCTGCTCGCTGACCCCAACTTCCTAACAATCTGGGATATGCAAAAAAAGAATTTCACTTGTTGTAATGTGTGTATATATAGGGCTGCAACTAATGATTATTTTCATAATCGGTTAGTTGGCCGATTATTTTTTCGTTTATTTAAAATAAAATCCACAAACAGAGTGTTACAAATATAAACTTCAGACTGCACAATTGTTTGTTCAATTAAATAAGACTGAAAAGAACCCAATACTCAGACACACCAGAATATATATTATTCATTTAGGACTGTAAATTAATTCAGTGATTTTTGTGCATCCATAAAAAGTTATACATACATACACACACACATATGTATTATTTTTTATGGATGCACAAAACGCACTGAATTAATTTACAGTCTCAAATTAATAATAAAAACTCCCTTTCACTGCACCTTATGATTTCTGTTACTCACTGCCTTTAGGCATATTGTTTTACTTTTGATCATAGTGTTTTAATTCGACATTACAGATCTAACTTGCACTCCCACTGCGAGTGTGGAGCAATACGGCCTCATTACTAACAGATTACTTCCGTTATAGTAAACAACAGAAGTTACACTGCAAGCGTGCAAATACTGCATATAATGAGAATAAACTTCAATTAAACTAAATCTTTTAAGTAACTTGCACCAGTTTCCCCAAGCCCTTGCACACAGTGGAGCATTTTGGATATAAACATAAGTTTGTGCTCGTGCATCAATGTCGTGCTTCAGTGCTACACAAACTGCACTTTATAAAGTTTGATCTTCTTCAGGGTGTTTAATATAAAATGCCCCCTGCCTTAGAGGACTTGGAGGTCGCACACTTTCTTCCTCAGTCACTTGACAATTACGCCTCCATCTGATGGTGACTGAGGTCATGTTGGGAATAACACGTAACACTGACATAAACAGTAAACTGAAGAAAGTCACTGTCGGTGACTCTGGGTGTCTGCTAAAGCTAGCGGCATCACAATACATACGTACGAAATCATACATCATATATGTCGACTAAGAAGCCGTTTATACTTCCGGTTAGTAAAAAACTAATGTGTTCCATTTGAGACGATATTACCTTTCTGAAATTCATACACTAGACCAGTGGTTCTCAACCTTTTGTGAGCTCTGGACCCCTAGAATATTTCGAGCAATACACAAGGACCCCCTCACTCCACAAAAATTATAGGCTATATATTTAACAGTCATTTCTATATATGTTACTTTATTTTATTAATATTTAACATGGACATTCAAAATTTAATCAAAACATTTCAAGATTTTATTTTTTAAATGTTATTGTTGGTGTGACATTTAATTTGACTCTGAATTATCTTTAGTTTATTTCATCCATCAATGTGACACATGAACTTGTCTACCACTCATAGGTTTTTGCAAATTATCATTTCATTTGTAAATAACTCAAATAAATCCATCAATACTCGATCATCAGCTCAGTTGTACAGTACATCATTTGGGACACAACTTTAGTACTTACTCTCCGAAGCGTGTTTTCAGAACAGAAGTAACATAATGAGTAAATGTACCGTGCGCAGACCAACTAATCGGATAATGAGATTCGTTGAAAACGATTTCCATAATCGATTATTATCGATTTTATCGATTAGTTGTTGCACCTCTATGTATATGTGAGAGATTTTGTGTTTGTCAGCATTAGTTTTCACCGACTGAACATGTTCCGTCGCGTCTGTTGGTTGTTTAAAGTGCGCTAGGTGCACATATTTCTAAATAAACTGTTTCCATGCATTTGTTCTTGCATGTGAGAGTTAGTTGCTTAAAAAAAAAAAAAAATTGGACAAAAAAATTGGATTTATTATAAAACTTGCCTCGGTTGTTATCACTGTTTGCAGGACTACCAGACTGATAAAGTATAAAACTGGCTATCTAACAGGAGGCTAGGCTAGTTTGGTGTCGCTAGACAAGCTAAGCTAACTAAGCTATCAGTGTATGGGTTTAGCTGTTACAGTGCTGTGCAAAGTACGTTATCTGTCCTTGTGCTCTGCTCATATCATGTTCATGTAACTTGGAACTCATATAGACATTTACACACCTTGTTTTCCTGCTTAGCATCAGAGGATGTATTGGCGTATATCCATTTTTCCCCCTCACTCTGACTATGAGCTAGTGTTTGGCAGAATTGAGAACCGTCAGCCAATAAGACATGAGTATTTCCACATATTTTGGTTTTGTCCTCGTTCACTGAATATAAAATCCAACACTCCCTTCACTGAAGATATAAAATTGCAACACTGACGTATTTTTTTTATTGACATTCAGTTACGTGGTGACAAACTGCTCCAAGTGGAGAATTATTTGGGGCTAAAGAAAAAGTCTCCGGGTCTACAGCAGTCCTGGACTAACCGAGCAAAATTTTGAAAGCTTTGCACATTCTTTGTCTGCTGTTCTCTGTATAAATGTGAATAAGCACCCTGTCTCTCACATCACAACCAAGTCTTCACCCACATTCTCTTTCATTTCACTCTTCATCTTTTCAGGTGAAAGAACAACAGGTAAAGACATGAGAAATGGTAACATTTAGATTTTTGTAAAAGGATCATCCATTTTTAAACCAGCCTGACTGTCCATAAAAAAGTTTGTTGGTGTGTGTTGGGGCAGTGTGAACATGACCGTCGTGTTTCCCAACATTCGAAATCCAACAACCGACTTTTAAAGATGGTGATTGTCGGCGTCTGTCTGTGCAGTGTGACCTGCGCTTAAGAGGCTGTAGAATCTGAAAGAATGAGAGATTAATAACAGTGGTGTGTGTGTGTGTGTGTGTGTGTGTGTGTGTGTAGACATGCAGTGATGATCTGCATATACTTTATTTACACATTAGTAGTGATTGTTAAAATGACTCAGTCCATCTCTGACAGAACTTAATCATTTACATGTGAGCAGATATACTGTATTCCATTTTAAATTCGTACTACTCATTTAAATAATGTTGTTGGGAATTAATTCATACATTTAAAAAATCTTGTTTTTTTCACAGTGAGTCCTAAACCTGAGGTGATTATAAAGCCTCATACACAGGTGTACAGAGAAGAGAAAGTGACTTTCAGCTGTAACATACAGGGAGGAGGAAACACTAAGTGGACATACAGCTTGTATAAGAATGATAAAGAGAACCGTAACCACACAATACAGGAGTTCAGCATCAGCTCAGTTACAGACTCTGACAGTGGCAACTACACCTGCAGAGGGAGGAGAAGCAGTTACTATCAGATCTCAGAGATCAGTGCTCCTGTTACACTCACTGTATCAGGTGAGTGTGTGAGTTTATGTTATTACTTTTTGTTATAATATGTTATTAATTTTGTTTTTATCATATATAAAATTATTAATAATTCCAGCTTTCAGATTTGTTCCAAATTGTTTTTCAATGAGCTACACTGTAACTGAGTCCCATTACAACAACTTTATAGCTTCCTTCTGTCTGTTTGCTCTTAATTTTCACTTTTCTATCTTAAAGACTAATTCACGTGATTACTGGTCAAGACAGGAATCATCACTTATTACTCTGACTGGTGGAACGTAGGGCTGCACAATTATGGCCAAAATGATAATCACGATTATTTTGATCAATATTGAGATCACGATTATTGACTGATTTTAGGGACAACATATTTTTATTGCAGTTTCACATTTATATAAACAGACCGCTGCTTTCACCTCCATGTTGTGCTACATTCCTGCTAATGTACAAATCTTTGCATCAAATTAGACTGGTGTTTAAAGTGCATCATCTCATAGAAGCAAAATATAAATAAAATTGTACCCAACATATAGGATAAGTAAAAATAAAAATGCCATCAAACAATATGCAACCAAATGAAAACATTTCAATCGCATGTAGAAAAGGCAATAACAGTGTTTACATTAGGAGAGATGCAGACAAATCATCCAATAGAGTGGTGCAGGGATGATGTCATTTCATACTCGAACCCGGAAGTCATCATCACACTGGTTACCTCGACAAAAAACCCAATAGGATTTTATCATAGGCTTTTGGATTATCGCAGAAAATAAGCTCTGTGATCAATAAATGTTTACAACACTAACACGTTTTGTCCATCAAGATAATTTTCACAAATTGACACAACTTTTATGAAGTTTGAAGCCTAAACACAATTTCCAGAAATTAAAAGCTAACCGTACGCTGTAAACTAACTACACCACGGTCACTCGACTTCAACAATACCATCACCAAGCTTCCGACAACTTTTCTAAACTAGATTTAAAACATTTTCCATAATAACATTTATTCTGTGGATGAATCTTCATCCACATTTTTTAGGGAATTGTGCACAGCAGACCTGAACCAGTTTATCTGCAAAGTATTTTCCTGTTCGGTGTGATGACGTTTAATGTCCCCGACAACCTCTGTAGCCTCATTTAGCAACATGATAGTGTAATAATTTTCCCTTGCGTGAACACTGGAGCTGGAAGCGAAGCTGGCAGCTCGATCATTAAAACGCTAACTCGTTTCCGGGTTTTGGCATTACAGAATGACGTCATCTCTGCTCCACTCTATGGTGACTGGCTGTAAGTTTAGGAAGCTCTTGATTTGATCTGCAGTGGAGTTTTCTATGAGCTGAGGACGAACTTTAAACATCAATATTGCAGTTGATCATGTTCATGTAATCGTGGGCAGTCAAAATCGTAATTGATATTTGATTAATTGTGCAGCCCTTCACCACGGAAGAAAAATTCTTGCAAAAAGCTCTTGTTGGGGATGGTAGTATCCCACCATCCCCAACAATCAGTGTAATACCCTTTTGGTTCTGGGAGAAGGAAAATTCACAATTGCGTCTAATTTGGCATTGACAGGGCTCGCCTGGTGTTGGCCCACTTGTTTACCGAGGTATGTGGCCACTGCTTTACCAAATTCACACTTGGCCAAATTCACAGTTAAATTGGATCCTGCTAGCCGGACAAACACTTCATGCAGGGTATTAATGTGACTTCGCAATTCGCTACCCTGGACAAAACCCTCTGCAATAGCTGCTGGAAAGTAGTTGGGGCATTTCGCATCCCAAAGACCATAATCGTATACTGAAGGAAATTATCTGGTATAACAAAACCCTACTCTGTCTATACAATCCTCCATCCTAGGTAAGGGGAAAGAATTGGGTTTAGTGACATTATTCAAGTTCCTGTAGTCTGTACAAAATATGAGGGAGCCATCTGACTTAGGCACAAGAATACAAGGCGTGCTCCACAGACTTGAGCTGGGCACGGCAAGACCATTTTTAATAGGTAATTTACCTCTTTCCTCATTTCTTCTCTCTTAGCAATGTTAACTTGATATGGATGCTGTTTGATGGGGTGTGACTCCGAAAACCTCAATGTCATGAAACAGAACATTAGTCTGAGTGAGATTATCTGAGAAGAGAGAAGGGAAACATTTTATCAACCACACAATATCTCTTCATGAGAATGACAGAGATAATTAAACCGTTCGTTAATATTGTTTAATATTTTATATAGAGTTAGGGAGCTTGGGCAGTCCAGTCTCACTATGACTGCCAACCTATCCGTTATCCTCACTGTCCACAGCAGCGGGCTGTTGTGCTACAATGGCAACAGGCAGAGAATCTGCTTTGGCACCATCTGCTCTCTTCACATACTTCTTAAGCATATTGATACAACACACACAGGTTTTTTTCTACGGTCTGGGGTACCAAGAGCATAGTCTGTACTACTCAAATTCTGTTCTATAATGTAGGGTCCTTGCCTGAAAGCCTTGCCTGCAATGTTGAAACAGGAATGGGATGCAGTACCAAAACTGAATCTTCTACTTGAAAACTCTGAGAAACACTAATTTTGTTAAATCATTGCTTCATTTGTTTTTGTTTTTCAGCCAAATTTGTTTTTGCCATTCCACACACTCTATGCAGGTGATCCCGGATGAGCCCCAATTTATGTTATGAGACCCGGTTTAGGGTCGAGGTGTAACATAAAAAGTATTAACATAACTCATAATAAAAATAATGAGGTGGACACACGTTTCATTCAACTCTTTGAATACCTTGCCAATTTAATGACTGCAAGAAGGAAATAATCCCAAAACAAACAGAATCACTCAGAAATCTCTTCAGGGCTGGGCAAGCCCAAAATAATAAAAAAAAACCTGCGCTATCTTGCCCCGTATCAATTTAAATAACCTAACAACAGAAAAGGTACTTTGAAATAAAATACAGGGTCTAGCCTAACTCCCTTGCTGATTCAAAACAGAGAACAAAAGACCGACTCAAAATAAACGGCACCAAACCCCTACAGCTTTTGTGATACCAAGAAAAATTATATTTACAATAGGTTGCAATATATAAAAAAATAAGGCTTATACTCAGCCACAACATACAAGGCAAGACAGGGGAATGGGACAACACAATAGCCTACCAAACACCAGAGTAGGCACAATTCAATCACTCACTTCTTTCACTCGTACACAGTATAAACAATAAGCGAGTTCACTCAAGCACCAAGAAAACATTCGCTACTCAGTCGTCCCCACACGATCACAGACAACACACGTCCCCATTCCTCCCAACATAACATCCTTATTTCTTTTAAAAGTCACACAGTCTTCTCGTCTCCAATCCCTGTGCACAACGTCAGCACGTCCAATTAAGGTGGAGAGATCTGTGAGAGTGAAACAAAAGCTAGAGAGAGAGAGAGAACACATGAGCACAATACATCTCCTGATGTAACACTATACTGTAGAAGCCTGTACCCTCATACAGCATCAAATAACGTATAATCCTATACTGTAGAAGCCCGTACCCTCATACAGCATTCAATGACGTATAATCCTGTACTGTAGAAGCCCGTACCCTCATACAGCATTCAATAACGTATAATCCTGTACTGTAGAAGCCTGTACCCTCATACAGCATTCAATAACGTATAATCCTGTATTGTAGAAGCCCGTACCCTCATACAGCATTCAATGACGTATAATCCTGTACTGTAGAAGCCTGTATGTGTTTCATTCAAGTCAGAGCTCTGTGTTGAAGTCTCTGTGCACTTCCCAGCTGCCACTTATACGGGACACAGCATTAATTTTATTTACAACAGTTAATGACTATGGCTGTGTGGCATGACCAAACATTACAGTTTTATTTGTCAGTCTCTATACTTTACTTCCCTGAACTGTGCAACTGTGAACTAATGTGTGAAACCTAACTAATTAGCCAGCTAGCTAGCTACCATCCAACATTGCTTAGCCTAGCTAACTATCTAATAAACTAACTAGTGTGCTGTTGTAGCTAACTAGCTTCCTAACGTTAGACAAAGAGAAGTTAAGTGACAGAGACACTAATGTCTTTGAGATGTTAGTTAAAGTGTTGAATAGGTATTTACCATCGAAGCTTAAGTGAACGAGGACGATAAACCGCACTGTCTGTACACCTGCCATTAGGAGATGTAGCAAAAAGAAACAGTTACACGAGTTGAATTTGAAACAAACTGACTCAGCTGAATGAGCGCTCTGACGTAGATCAGAGATGATTGACAGGATGGGGCATGTTACGCCATGGCCGGCAGATGGCACTGCGGCGCGGCTTTTGAGTGCGCGCGTGCACGTGACTGAACTGGGTGAAATGGACACGTGGCTTTTGTTTTGGTTTTGTTCCGGTATTGGTTTATGTTTGAGGATGTCTCTAATTTGCCCCAGCTGTCTATGTTCTAGTTTAATTATGTTGGTTATTTAAACCGCTCATGTTGCTGTGCACTTCGCGCAGTATTATATTAGTTTATGTTACTGATGTTGATTGAGTGTTTGAATGCTGAAGACGTTACGTGTGTTAAGGTCTGGTTTTCCTGTCCTGTTCAGTTTCCTGCCTCGCATCCAGTTTCTCGTTTTCCTGGTGAAGACCTCATTTTCCTTGTTTGTTGAAGTACATGTATAATAAAGACTTTGATCTGCACCTGTTTCTGCTCAAGTCCCGTGATGTTACAGGGCACTTTAGGGGTTAATCACATTTCAGCTCGGGCTGGCCAGTGCTCATCTCACCCCACCCCTGGATCTGCCAGTGTTTGAAGGAAATGTCAATTATCTAAATTGAGCTAAAAATAACAATTAGAGGATGTTATAAGTTCTCTTTTGGTTGTACAAAAAACCTGCAATGTTCTGGGAATGTTAGATTTAGTTTTCAAAAAAAAAGATCTTACAGAAAATATTCCTAGAACATTATTTGTTTTAAAAAACGGGAACTATATGCTAACGTGAGGGGAACATTCTGTGTTTGCTGAATATAAGTTTGCCACAAGCGCTGAATATCCAATCACATCAGGCAATTATCCAATCACATGACTTGTGTTGATGCGCATCGAGGAATTTATTCAGTAAATGTGTTTCCATCGTAGTTTATGCTCATGTTTTCTTGTTAAAAAAATAAATATATATATATATATATATATATATATATATATATATATATATATATATATATATATATATATAATATATATATTATCTGCCTCAATTCAGCACATAATTTTTTTTTATTTTGCAGATTTTATTCGTATCTGATGTTTCCGTCCAGCTTTTTTCGAGATATCCCAAAATTTGGATAAAAATATGTTGATGGAAACATGGCTACCGAACCTGATCTGAGTGTGTGTGTGTGTGTGTGTGTGTGTGTGTGTGTGTGTGTGTGTGTGTGTGTGTGTGTGTGTGTGTGTGAGCAGTCTGGCTGCGCTGTTACATACCTACAGTATATGTTAATAGTCATAGGACATTACTTTAAAAACTCACACAGCTGATGTTCTTTTTAATTTAACAGTTAATTTAACATGCTATGCTAACATAAACAATAAGCTAATATTAAGTTGCTTACATTTTAGCCTCAATATGCGATGACCTTTACAAATCAGTTCAATCATTGATTTCTTTTTATAAACTATGAAAAAAGTCACATCACTGTAACCGAAGCTGTATCTAATTGCTTAATTAGACACAAAGATAAAACTACTGCTTATGTTGTAAATGTAAAAGCAGCTCTTCATCATTTCATATCAACAGAAAAACCCAAACCGACTTTGAGAGTGAATACTCAGAGCCCCGTCTACACTGGAAACAGAGTTACTCTGACCTGTAATCTGCTATCTACTGGATGGACTTTTCTCTGGTACAAAGATTATCAAGAATCAAATCCCCTGTCTCCTGGAACCACAGACAACAACACACTCAGTGTAACAGTCTCTAATGAAGGAGAAACACAGTACTACTGTAAAGCACGCAGGGGAAACTACGAGTCAGAGATCAGTGATCCAGCCACAATTACAGTGAGAGGTACGTCATGTTTTCTACTTTTTCACTACAGATTTAAAGGAAGATGGTGAAAACGTAATTATTTTATTATTTTAGTAACTGTTTAAAGAAGTATTATATTTGTGTAATTATGTAATTATATTATGTTTCATTGATTCTGTATGTGTTTAAAATATTTTTGCTATGTTTCTATAGCGAGACCAAAGCCTGCAGTGAAAGTACAGCCAGCTAAGCGTGTGTTCATTGGGGAAACCGTCACTCTCACATGTGAGATACAGACTGGAGAATCCTGGCGTTACCTCTGGTATAGAAATAATAAAGAACTCAGTGATGCTGCAGGAAAGAAAACACACGCAATCACTGATATTAAAGAGTCTGATAAAGGTGATTATACATGTAATGGAACACAGTCATCAGACCCTAAATACACACAGACCAGTGATGCTGTTACACTGACTGTATCAGGTGAGTGTGTTTTATCTCACATATTGTTTATTCTATTAACAGTGAAAAGTGTAGAGGTGTATTTTGTATTAAACACAGTATGTTAGATGATCTAACGCTGTCAGTGAGCTCGCTTTAATAAACACACTCCAAATCACAGTAACTTATTATAATAAAATTTGTAATAAAAGATGCAGGAATTAAATGTATTTGGTTACAAAAAAAGAAGAAACTAGAGAAAAAGTTCTTAGAACATTATTTGGTTCCCAAAAAGTAACCAAACGGGAACCATATGCTAACGTGAGGGGAACGTTCTGTTTTGCTGCGTATAAGTTGGCCACATGCGCTGAATATCCAATCACATCCAATCACATCAGCCAGTTATCCAATCACATGATTTGTTGTGGGAAAGTCACATGATTTTTGATGCGCATGGAGGAATTTATTGAGTAAATGTGTTTCCATCGTAGTTTATGCTCATGTTTTCATATTAAATAAAAATATTTGCCTCTATTGAGCGCTTAATTTTTTTAATGCGCATTTTTGAGATTTTATTCGTATCTGGTGTTTCCATCCAGCATTTTTTATGAGATATCCAAAAATTCTCATAAAAATATGTTGATGGAAACATGGCTGCTGACCCTGATCTGTGTGTGTGTGTGTGTGTGTGTGTGTGTGTGTGTGTGTGTGTGTGTGTGTGTGTGTGTGTGTGTGTGTATGTGTGACCAGTCTGGCTTCGCTGTTACACACCTACAGCAGTGGTTCTCAAACTTTTTACATTGGCCTACCCCCCGAGGCATTTAATATCCTTTTGCGTACCCCCTCTCTCAAACTGTGTTGTCTGATGATGGCATCCTCTGTATTGTTTTCTTTTTTGTCTTTTCCCCAAGCATTACACCAGCTATATCAGTCGCAGCAGGAAGAATTAAGTCCTCCACAATAGTATGTGGTTTGCCTGTCTTATTCACTCTGTAACTCACCATGTAGGATGCTTCCAGACCCTTCCTATTTAGGTTTTCTTACGCTGTTATAATTGTCTTATTACTCCTGAGTTGGCTTAAATGTCTTTCAAAAAACTCTCGAGGTTTATTTAGCAAAAGTTAAATAGCATGCTTTGTTTCTAAATGTCTGCGCAGTAATGCTGGTTTCATGCAGTTATGAGAGAGTACTTTTGCACATATACACTGTGGCTGGGAATTTTCTTCACTGTCAGCGTATGTAAAGTCCAAAGAAATATATTTCTCATCATATTTGGCCTCTTTTATGGTTTTTCTGCGAATTGCTGGTGAAGAAGAACTGGCGTTTCATCTTCAGATACACTGCTGTCTGTATCAGCGTGAACTGGGCTAGTAGCACTGGGTAAACTTACGCTTGCTACGGATGCGGTGTTAGAGGGACCTGGGACACTGCTGTTAGAGGACTGTGGTTGCGGGCCGATATCTTTGTAGCAACTTCTCCATTTTAATGTTACGAGCTATTACTTAATTTCATCATATAGCCCTGTGCTGCCGATAAATGACACGCTGTAAGATGCGCACTGACGCATGACTGTGAGTGGATGCAGTTTTGACCATGAAAGACAGGATAATTTGATTGGACATCATGTATTTGACCTTTATAGCATTGCAATTTTGCTGTTTGTACACTGGAGGGGGCACAAGTTTATTTTTTTGCTGTGAGAAAAACATGAATTAGAATTTTAATGTTATTTGGTGAGGCAGAATTAAATGAACAGTAAATCTCAGCATTTTGTTCCCGTACTCCCTCCGTCACCTCGCGTACCCCAAGGGGTACACGTACCTCAGTTTGGGAAACACTGACCTACAGTGTATGTTAATAATCATAGGAGATTATTTTAAAGCTCACACAGCTGATGTTATTTTTCATTTAGTAGTTAACGCTATGTTAATGTAAACAATAAGCTTTTGTTCTTTTGTTCAAACTTTTTTTTAAATAAGAGATTTATTTGTTTTATTTATTTTCACAAGGGATTTTTTAGGGATGTAATTTTTAAATTTATTTATTTTATTATTATTATTATTTTTTTTTTACATAATGGTTTCAAGTTACTATTATGATAAAGTGTTTGGTCAAACAAAAAACCCTTCTATTTTCATTCCTTTAAGGGTCAATCTAAATAATAATAATAATAATAATAATAATAATAATAATAATAATAATAGTGTAATACCATGAAACAGTGATATTTTCTGAGACGGTTATCGTACCGTTCAAATATCATACCGCTGCAACCCTACTCTATTCACCCATAAAAATAAATTGACGTAGAGAGAGATTAGAGACCTGCATCATCACACAGCAGTTATTTTCTGATCCTCACTTCAATCTCAGTGAAGCTTTACATTTAATATCCCTATTTTCATTCTCATCATTTTACTAACTGAAAATTGTAAAATAATTTGAAAGTAGTCATAAGATGTTTAGTGACATCACAGAGAGAGTAATACTGTTTTACTGTAGAAGTGATTAGTGTAGTAAAGACTTCACATCCTGAACTTGTGTTTCATTTCTAACAGAAAAACCTAAACCTGAACTCACATCAAGCCTTAAAGGAGCTGCACTGACAGGAAACTCAGTGACTCTGTACTGTACACTGAAGCCGCAGTCTGCTGGATGGAAGTTTTTCTGGATCAAACCCACACAGAGCACTGAGACTGAGACTGAAACACACTCCTACAACATCAGCTCAGTTAGTGTCTATGATGGAGGTCAGTACTGGTGCAGAGCTGGAAGAAGAAAACAAGTCTACTACACAGACTACAGTGATGAACTCAGGGTAGACGTTATTGGTGAGTAAGAGACTTTCTGTTAAGTGATTCTGCACAACACTGAACATATAAACAACATGTGAGCAGAATCACAATATAGCAACATTTACACAGCTACATACAGAGAACTCTTTCAGCTAAATCATGTTATTAAAGTTAGAGAGAGACAGTGTGAGCACGGCTGAGCAGGGCTGGTGTGAGCTGCCCTGAGATATATATATATATATATATATGTGAGGGGAAAAAGTATTATATATATATATATATATATAAAATACTTTTTCCCCTCACTGTGTGTGCGTGTGTGTGTGTATATATATATATATATATATATATATATATATATATATATATATATATATATATATATATACGCATACATACATACAGTGAGGGAAAAAAGTATTTGATCCCCTGCTGATTTTGTACGTTTGCCCACTGACAAAGAAATGATCAGTCTATAATTTTAATGATAGATTTATTTGAACAGTGAGAGACAGAATAACAACAAGTAAATCCAGAAAAACGCATGTCAAAAATGTTATAAATTGATTTGCATTTTAATGAGGGAAATAAGTATGTGACCCCCTCTCAATCAGAAAGATTTCTGGCTCCCAGGTGTCTTTTATACAGGTAACTCTTAAAGGGAGTGCTCCTAATCTCAGCTTGTTACCTGTATAAAAGACACCTGTCCACAGAAGCAATCAATCAATCAGATTCCAAACTCTCCACCATGGCCAAGACCAAAGAGCTCTCCAAGGATGTCAGGGACAAGATTGTAGACCTACACAAGTCTGGAATGGGCTACAAGACCATTGCCAAGCAGCTTGGCGAGAAGGTGACAACAGTTAGTGTGATTATTCGCAAATGGAAGAAACACAAAAGAACTGTCGATCTCCCTCGGCCTGGGGCTCCATGCAAGATCTCACCTCGTGGAGTTGCATTGATCATGAGAACAGTGAGGAATCAGCCCAGAACTACACGGGAGGATCTTGTCAATGATCTCAAGGCAGCTGGGACCATACTCACCAAGAAAACAATTGGTAACACACTACGCCGTGAAGGACTGAAATCCTGCAGCACCCGCGAGGTCCCCCCGCTCAAGAAAGCACATATACATGCCCGTCTGAAGTTTGCCAATGAACATCTGAATGATTCAGAGGACAACTGGGTGAAAGTGTTGTGGTCAGATGAGACCAAAATGGAGCTCTTTGGCATCAACTCAAGGCGCCGTGTTTGGAGGAGGAGGAATGCTGCCTATGACCCCTGGAACACCATCCTCACCGTCAAACATGGAGGTGGAAACATTATGCTTTGGGGGTGTTTTTCTGCTAAGGGGACAGGACAACTTCACCACATCAAAGGGACGATGGACGGGGCCATGTACCGTCAAATCTTGGGTGAGAACCTCCTTCCCTCAGACAGGGCATTGAAAATGGGTCGTGGATGGGTATTCCAGCATGACAATGACCCAAAACACACGGCCAAGGCAACAAAGGAGTGGCTCAAGAAGAAGCACATCAAGGTCCTGGAGTGGCCTAGCCAGTCTCCAGACCTAAATCCCATAGAAAATCTGTGGAGAGAGCTGAAGGTTCGAGTTGCCAAACGTCAGCCTCGAAACCGTAATGACTTGGAGAAGATCCGCAAAGAGGAGTGGGACAAAATCCCTCCGGAGATGTGTGCAAACCTGGTGGCCAACTACAAGAAACTTCTGACCTCTGTGATTGCCAACAATTGTTTTGCCACCAAGTACCAACTCATATTTTGCAGAGGGGTCAAATACTTATTTCCCTCATTAAAATGCAAATCAATTTATAACATTTTTGACATGCGTTTTTCTGGATTTTCTTGTTGTTATTCTGTCTCTCACTGTTCAAATACAACTACCATTATATATATATATATATATATATATATATATATATATATATATATATATATATATATATATATATATATATTTTTTTTTTTTTTTTCATGAAGTTCACTTGTAAAAATAGCAATCAAATTGTACTCAGTAAATCATTGTTAGCATACCAGTGTATCTTTTATCTTTAATTGTTAGTTCCCTTGCTGACACTCAGCGTTCCTAAAGATCTTATGAAAAGATAAACAGGATCGCCAACACACTGTAATTCCGACATGAATAAATAGTGTAGATGTTAATTGTCAGTACAGTGACCTGATTATTTTTAGGGCTGAGTCTGTATTTAAAATTGTGATCTACATTTACTTCATCAGTAGTGATTGTTGTCTGTCAGAGCTTAATCATTTACATGTGAGCAGATATACTGTATCTACACTCTGAATAGTTACCTACATTCTGTATTCAATTTTAAAAGTGTTAATACTTGTTTAAATAATAGTGATGGAAATTAATTCATTTATAGAAACAGTAGTGATTTTGTTTTTGTTTTTACAGAGAGTCCTAAAGCTGTGGTGATTATAAAGCCTGATACACAGGTGTTCAGAGGAGAGAGAGTGACTTTCAGGTGTTACATAAAGGGAGGAGACACTGAGTGGACGTACGACTGGTATAGGTATAACAGATTCTACACATCCCACACAACACAGGAGATCATTATCAGTGATTATCACAGTGGTAAATACACCTGCAGAGGGAGGAGGAGAAGTGACTCTCAGATCTCAAAGATGAGTGATCCTGTTACTCTCACTGTATCAGGTGTGTGTGTGTGTGTGTGTGTGTGTGTGTGTGTGTGTGCATGTGTGTGTAAATGTATGTTATCACTTATATATATAAATGTTATCACTAGTTTCCGATTTTGTTCCAGATTTTATCATATGAAAAATCATTATAATGATTTTACAGCTCCTTTTGTCTGTTTACTTTTGATCACTTTCCTATGTTAAACTAACTGATTAATTTGATTTGTAAATAATCACTACAACTTATTAGTTATTCTGATTGGTGTGACATTTTTCCTCAGCTATTATTTAAATTGTTAGGAAATAATTGACATTTTAGAGAAACACATTCTTCTTCACCTAATAGTCAAGCTGATTCTACTGCCAAAGTTTCACTGCGGTGCTTTTACAGTAAAGAGTTAAATGATTTAATGATATATTTTTTTTTAAAAACACACTAATGTGTGCAGCATGGTTCAGAATTTGAGAATTGATTCATAAAATGTGGGCAATTCACGGGGCAAATCGGTGACCTTTACACTTCGGTTCAATATTTTTTTATTATTATTATTTTTTAATTTTTTTTGCAAATAATTTACTGGATGTAAACTGTTTTAAAAAATAAATAAATAAAATGTAAAAAATTACCTCACTGTAACCTTTACAAATGAAACTATATCTAATTTCTTAATTAGACACAAAGATAAAACTACTGTTTATGTTGTAAATGTAAACGCGGCTCTTCATCATTTCATATCA
This sequence comes from Ictalurus punctatus, assembly GCF_001660625.3. Lineage (NCBI taxonomy): Eukaryota > Metazoa > Chordata > Actinopteri > Siluriformes > Ictaluridae > Ictalurus > Ictalurus punctatus. The sequence continues at coordinate 26,576,985 of NC_030422.2, forward strand.
ACAGAAAAACCCAAACCGACTTTGAGAGTGAATCCTCAGAGCTCCGTCTACACTGGAGACAGAGTTACTCTGACCTGTAATCTGTTGTCTACTGGATGGACTTTTATCTGGTACAATGGTTATCAGGAATTAAAACCCCTGTCGCCTGGAACCAGAAACACCAACACACTCAGTGTAACAGTCTCTAATGAAGGAGAAACACAGTACTACTGTAAAGCACGCAGGGGAAACTACGAGTCAGAGATCAGTGATCCAGCCACAATTACAGTGAGAGGTACGTCATGTTTTCTACTTTTTCACTACAGATTTAAAGGAAGTTGGTGAAAACATAATTATTTTATTATTTTAGTAACTGTTTAAAGAAGTATTATAGTTGTGTAATTATGTAATTATATTATGTTTCATTGATTCTGTATGTGTTTAAAATGTTTTTCTATGTTTCTATAGTGAGACCAAAGCCTGTAGTGAAAGTACAGCCAGCTAAGCGTGTGTTCATTGGGGAAACCGTCACTCTCACATGTGAGATACAGACTGGAGAATCCTGGCGTTACCTCTGGTATAGAAATAATGAAGAACTCAGTGATGCTGCAGGAAAGAAAACACACACAATCACTGATGTTAAAGACTCTGTTAAAGGTGATTATACATGTAAAGGAACACAGTCATTGGACCCAGAATACACACAGACCAGTGATGCTGTTACACTGACTGTATCAGGTGAGTGTGTTTTATCTCACATATTGTTTATTCCATTAACAGTGAAAAGTGTAGAGGTGTATTTTGTATAGAACACAGTATGTTATATGCTCTAATGCTGTCAGTGAACTCACTTTAATAAACTCTGACTGCAAATCACAGTAACTTATTATAATAAAACTTGTAATAAAATGAATTGTGTTTAAATGTTTGAAGAATAAAGGTTTTCTGCAGGTAAACCTGTGATAGAGTTCCTTTTGTATTTTAAATAAACATCTAAGATTGTAGAACAGCATTTTACAAATACAGTATAAAGCATGTCAAATAACAGCGAGAAATTGCCTTATAATAAATAATAAAAGAATCGTTTTGCTATTTTCAGTTTTGTTCACTTCCTTTTTTATTGCTAATTTCCACTATAAGAGAAATATATACAGTGAGGGAAAAAAGTATTTGATCCCCTGCTGATTTTGTACGTTTGCCCACTGAAAAAGAAATGATCAGTCTATAATTTTAATGGTAGTTGTATTTGAACAGTGAGAGACAGAATAACAACAAAAAAAATCCAGAAAAACGCATGTCAAAAATTTTATAAATTAATTTGCATTTTAATGAGGGAAAAAAGTATTTGACCCTCTCTCAATCAGAAAGATTTCTGGCTCCCAGGTGTCTTTTATACAGGTAATGAGCTGAGATTAGGAGCACACTCTTAAAGGCAGTGCTCCTAATATCAGTTTGTTACCTGTATAAAAGACACCTGTCCACAGAAGCAATCAATCAATCAGATTCCAAACTCTCCACCATGGCCAAGACCAAAGAGCTCTCCAAGGATGTCAGGGACAAGACTGTAGACCTACACAAGTCTGGAATGGGCTACAAGACCATTGCCAAGCAGCTTGGTGAGAAGGGGACAACAGTTGGTGCGATTATTCGCAAATGGAAGAAGCACAAAAGAACTGTCAATCTCCCTCGGCCTGGGGCTCCATGCAAGATCTCACCTCGTGGAGTTTTATTGATCATGAGAACAGTGAGGAATCAGCCCAGAACTACACGGGAGGATCTTGTCAATGATCTCAAGGCAGCTGGGACCATAGTCACCAAGAAAACAATTGGTAACACACTACGCCGTGAAGGACTGAAATTCTGCAGCGCGCGCAAGGTCCGCTGCTCAAGAAAGCACATATACATGCCCGTCTGAAGTTTGCCAATGAACATCTGCATGGTTCAGAGGACAACTGGGTGAAAGTGTTGAGGTCAGATGAGACCAAAATGGAGCTCTTTGGCGTCAACTCAACTCGCCGTGTTTGGAGGAGGAGGAATGCTGCCTATGACCCCAAGAACACCATCCTCACCGTCAAACATGGAGGTGGAAACATTATGCTTTGGGGTTTTTTTTCTGCTAAGGGGACAGGACAACTTCACCGCATCAAAGGTTCGAGTTGCCAAACGTCAGCCTCGAAACCTTAATGACTTGGAGAAGATCTGCAAAGAGGAGTGGGACAAAATCCCTCCTGAGATGTGTGCAAACCTGGTGGCCAACTACAAGAAACGTCTGACCTCTGTGATTGCCAACAAGGGTTTTTAAACCAAGTACTAAGTCATGTTTTGCAGAGGGGTCAAATACTTATTTCCCTCATTAAAATGCAAATCAATTTATAACATTTTTGACATGCGTTTTTCTGGATTTTTTTGTTGTTATTCTGTCTCTCACTGTTCAAATACAACTACCATTAAAATTATAGACTGATCATTTCTTTGTCAGTGGGCAAACGTACAAAATCAGCAGGGGATCAAATACTTTTTTCCCTCACTGTATGTATCAAAAGAATGCATCATCTTTGTACAGCAAGACTGAAGGCTGAGTCGTGCTGTACAAAGCTACATCGGAGTAGGTGCTAATCAAAGAGAAAACATTCATTTGTGTAAATAGTATTATTTATTTATTAAATTATTTACGTTGAATAAACCACACAATGCTTTTGAACTGAAGAATCAGATCATGTAAGGATGTGCATTTGGTCTAATCTTCTCTTTTTAGTAAGTAATTCCCTTTTAGTGAATATGATTATTTAAACTTTCTATGCTGCACTGAAACAAGTAATAAAATAAGATACATAATTATTGTTTAGTTGAAACCACAATCATCAGAGACATTAATAACATGTTTAACTCTGTAGAAGTGATTTGTGTAGTAAAGACTTCACATCCTGAACTTGTGTTTCTTCTTTAACAGAAAAACCTAAACCTGAACTCACATCAGATCTTAAAGGAGCTGTACTGAGAGGAAACTCTGTGAATCTGTCCTGTACACTGAAGCTGCAGTCTGCTGGATGGAAGTTTTACTGGAGCAATCACACACAGAGCACTGAGACTGAAGCTAAAACAGACTTCTACACTACTACTGTATACAGCTCAGTTAGTGTCTCTGATGGAGGTCAGTACAGGTGCAGAGGTGGAAGAGGAAACCCAGTCTACTACACACACTACAGTGATGCACTCTGGGTAAATGTTACTGGTGAGTAAGAGACTGTACAGCACAAACCATGTTAACAGCACAGCTTGGTAGTAACACAGCATAAGTTATATCTACACAACTACATACAAAGAAAAAGCACACTGATGCTGAGTTTCTCGAGTCGAGACCTGTCTGAGTGTGAATGAATGCAGAAGAGAGTCAAAGTTTTGTTAATGATGGTGCAGAATCTGAAAGGCTGAAAAAGATTAGAGCGTGATCGTTCGTGATCTGAAAACACGTGTTTCCCCATCTGTTCTGTGTTCAAGTGTTCCTTCCCTCACTTTCTCACAAACCAGACTCCATAGTTTTGAGGATGATGGGTAGCTTTTATTCTCAGCGTGTGGAATGATCACATATTGCATCAATGGCAGCCTGCAATGAGTTCAGCAATCACACAAATGTGCATAATTGAACAAAGGACCAGTCTAGCCAGCCCACAGCAGGGAACAGCACAATCTGCTGTGTCCTTATCAAAACACGGACTGCAAACTTCCAACTATTAAAGAAAAACTTACAAGAGTATAAATCCTATATCCACATCATACATCATAGCAGAGAGCCAGTGATCGTATAGTATAGTTATTTAAGACTACGCATCATTTACATATCCCTGAATCTGTAATAAACACATTGATTAACATGCTCCAATGTACAAATACACTTTTCAGTGTACTCAATATACAATATACTTAATTATTCTATAATTACATATAACAATGTCACCTTTTCATCTGTTCATTAATGATCCACAAACTATATGAAAGTCATTATTATTATTAACCTAAATTTACACCACATCATCCATTCGTATATTTTTGTACATATATATGAAAGAAATACATCGCCTTGTAGCAGACACACTACTTTAACAGCACTAACTGTATGCTAATTTTGGATAAAACGGTCTTTTGCATGAACTTCACTGACCTGTATACAGTATAATGGTTTATTTAACCCCCTGACATATGCATTGAGTGATGATGAGAAACGACAGTAAGTGTATGTCCTAGTTATTGTCACTTAGCTTCAGTGAAATGCAGCATTTCAAATAGAAAGATCGTTTTTACTCAGTAAATTAGTCATTTTTAGCATATGACCTTCTCTTAGTTTAATCTCTTATTTTGCTGACTTCACACTGAAGACTTGCTTTTTTAGCTCTTTTAATTTCTGTACTTAACAAAAAGAAATATTATATTATTATTAACAAAAATTGTAATATGATAATGGTTAATATAATTAACAAACATTCAAATATCAACATACTTTATTAGTTCTGAATTTTGCAATGAGTTTATTTAATTTAAAAAAGAAACAAGTATTTTTGGAGGAAAATGTGCATCATCATTTCAGTTGTTCGGTTGTTATTAAATGATGGTTCAGTAGAACAAGCCTGAAAATGTACAGATGATTTATGTGCACTGAATGTGGTTATCTTAAATCAGAATTCCATCTACAAATGTTGCTTCTGATTTAATAATACTGCTGAGATCTAATCTGTGTAATATATCAGTGTAATTTTCTTACAGAGAGTCCTAAAGCTGTGGTGACCATAAAGCCTGATAAACATGTGTTCAGAGGAGAGACTGTGACTCTCAGATGTGAAATACAGGGAGGAGGAGACACTGAGTGGAAATACAGCTGGTATAAGAATGATAACACACTCTACCCCACAACACAGGAGTTCAGCTTCAGCTCAGTTATAAATGGTAACAGTGGTAAATACACCTGCAGAGGGAGGAGAAGCAGTGACAATCAGAGATCAGAGATCAGTGATGCTGTTACACTCACTGTATCAGGTGAGTGTGTGAGTTTGTTTTATCTTGTCATTAATTATATGTAACAAGACTACCACTCTGTATGATTTTATTTATTTTATTTCTTTATATCTGTTGTCCATCAGATGCAGCAGAGGCAGTAGTGAGTGTGTCTCCACTGCGCTGGCTGACTGAAGGAGACTCAGTGACTCTAAGCTGTGAGGTTAAAAACTCCTCTACAGGCTGGACATTCAGCTGGTACACTGCTGTTCCCTACAGAAATGGCTTAATTGAAGTAACAGGCCGTCGTGGCAATGTCTTGTATGGTTCAGAGCTTCTCTCAGACAGCAGCAGAGGATCTGGAGGCTCCTACACTCTCACTAATGTTACTGTGAATCACACAGGAGTTTATATGTGCAGAGCAGAGAGAGGAGAATCAGTCTTTCACACTCGGGACAGTAACCTACAGCCACTGTGCATCACTGGTGAGGAAATAAATCAACAACATTTTTAGATTTTTTGTAGCACAAAAAATCAGAAACTTTTACAGTTGTGTAATCATTATTATTTGATAATGTTTCATGAGCAATTTATAAACTCCAGTAATGACCAGTGAATTACTAAAATCTAATTACTTGATGATTTATAAACACGTCTCAACATAATGTATATTGTTAATAAATAGTGAGAATTAACTCTTTAAACTGACAGTTTATTATTCAGTTACTCATCCTACACCATGTTCAGTAACTACCAGGAAAGGTGTGTAGTTACTAAATCTGAACTCACTGCTGTTTTCTCAGACTTTAAAGGATTAACACTGTATGACACTCGTGTATTTTTTTGTTTTTGACATTTTTTTATTTGAAATGTCTTTGCAAATAAGACAAGTACATACTATCTAAGAATTTTTATCATATTGCTTTATTTGACATGCTCAGTGGTGACATTTAAAATATTCATTATGTTTTCTATCTATCTGTCTGTCTACTATATCATTAATTTTCTATGTTTAATCTATTCTGTTCACAACCATAATATATAACGTGTGTGTTTCAGGTGAATCTCCTCCAGTGTCTCTGATCATCAATCCCAGCAGAACTCAACACTTTACTGCTGACTCTCTCACACTGAGCTGTGAGGACCAGAGTGACTCTACTGGATGGACAGTGAGAGGATACACACACAGTGAGGCAGTGTCTGATTGTTCTTCAGTTTCAGGATCTACATGTAACATCAGCTCCCTCTCTACATCACACACTGGAGTTTACTGGTGTCAGTCTGAATCTGGAGGACGCAGTAATCCTGTCAACATCACAGTGCACAGTGAGTCTTCAGTGTTCTCATCAGTAATAGTTTAATACATAAACCAGACCTACTGTAACATTAAAAAATCTATTTTTATGAATTGTAAAGAAGATAAGTGATACCTTAGTTGTAATAATAACACTTGAAAACTAATTTAGTATCTTGTGATTGACAGCATTGTAATGAAACCTATTTTAATGTCTGAAAGTGATTGAGGAATATCTGGAAATTTTACTGAACACAGTGCCATTAGTTACTTTAAATTAACATTATGTTAAACTCTTTAGCTCATGTAGCTCTCTGTTTCCTTCTCTCTGTCTCTGTTTTCTGTCACTCTGTCATGTTTAACATAACTGCATAGTTTTTTAATTCCATAACCTGAGAAAATTATGAAAGCTTTAACATGATGTATAAGTGATGTTCATAGTTATTACGTTACTGCTGTGTTCTTTAAGATTTATGATGTTAATTGTACAGGCAGGAGAGCATGTAGCTCTGAATGACTGCACTATTAGCTCCAAAACCATGATATGGTCCATAACTGGATATAAGATTAATTATAATATTATAGATACAATATAATGAGAATTGAGTAACTTGCAATTCTAAATAACTAAAATCCAAAAAAAAAACCTAAACCCAAAAACATTGTAGAATATTATTAAATGTATTTTAAATGTTCTTTCCTAGAGAGAGAGAAAAAAAATAAACAAATTAGTTTCTTTGGAACACATTAGTGCATTTACTGTAACTTTAAGTAGACTGTTTTTTTTTTTCAAAATATCATGTCTCACATCTGTTTTTATATTGTTTTTATTTTTATATTATATCTGTACACTCTCAGAAACTAAAATGATACTAAACTGTACCTTTCCTTGTCATTGGGGTGGTCCCCTCAAGGGTACAACTTTTGTACCGTTATTGTATCTTTTACATGGTAATGTGAATATAGTTTATCTCTTTTAGAGTAATTCTTTAAAGGTAAACTACTGTACATACACCCTCTCAGATAAAACACAGCCCATACTTTCTGATTTCAGTGTTGTCTTTCTCTTTCCTACAGATGGTGATGTGATCCTGGACAGTCCTGTCCATCCTGTAACTGAGGGAAATCCTCTGACTTTACGCTGTTTATATCACAACTCAAGTATCTCAGACTCTGGTGTTGATTTCTATAAAGATGGTTCAGTCCTGCAGAACAAGACTACAGGAGAGATGACCATCACTACTGTCTCAAAGTCAGATGAAGGTTTCTACCACTGTAAACACCCAGAGAGAGGAGAGTCACTGAAAAGCTGGGTTTCAGTCAGAGGTGAGAAATAATTTATATATTAATTTAAATAAAGCAACTTTTGCTGTGTTTTCCATTCTTAAAGCATTTAAAAATATATATCGTTAATAATTTTAGTGTACGAGAAACACGTTCCTATTTATCTATTAGTCAAGCTGATTCTACTGTAATGGTTCTACATATTTGTAAAAGGTTTTTAAGTTTCACTGCTGGAGATTCACGGTAAAGAGTTGTAAACTTAATAAGTGACTAACATTTCTAAATAGCTACCGATAGGTGCAGGTTGTGGTACATGACTTGATACACTATTTACAAAACATCAAACTAATAATAACAAATACAGTAAACTACAAGTCAGAGTTCAGTGATCCAGCCATGATTACAGTGAGAGATGCGTCATGTTTTCTACAGTACAGTTTCACTACAGATTAGGAAGTTAGGAAGACTGTGCAGCATTTTTGATGTTGAGAGACTGTAATTGTTTAAGTGTTTGTTATCTTTCTATAGTGAGACCAAAGCCTGTAGTGAAAATACAGCCAGCTGGGCGCGTGTTCCTTGGGGAGACCGTCACTCTCACATGTGAGATTCAGACTAGCGGCAGTACCTGGCAGTATCACTGGTATAGGGATAACACAGAACTCAGTGATGCTGCAGGAAAGAAAACATACACAATCTCTGATATTAAAGACTCTGATAAAGGTGATTATACATGTAATGGAACAAAGTCATCAGACCCTAAATACACACAGACCAGTGATGGTGTTACACTGACTATATCAGGTGAGTGTGTTTATATCTGTTATGTTAATATTGTCTGTTGCGTGAACAGTGAAAAGTGTAAAGGTGTATTCTGTATAGAACTGCTTTAAACATATCCTTTATATACACATAATGAGGCTTTGTCAATTTGTCTGATAAACACACAGCGTTAGAAACCCTATTACAGCCAGCAAACTCGCCTCATAAACACTGGTTACATGAACTAAAGGCACAGTAACTTATTCTAATAAAACATCACTTTTTGCTAAACCACAGTCAGGATGTAGAAGATGCAGGAATGAAGTGTTTAGATATTTGAAGTGTAAATTATTCAGCAGGTAAACTGAAGTGATAGAGCTAATTTTGAAATATAATAACTTTTTAGATTTGAGAACAGAATTTTACAAATATAAAATGTAAAATATCATTGAGAGATTAAACCTCTGTTTGTTCATTTGAATAATATTCACTAAAACAGTAATGTGTAGCAAAAGAATGTATCATCTTTGTACAGCAAGACCAAAGGCATCTAAGTGTGTGTTCATCAAGAAGGAAGTCGTTCACTTTTGTAAATAGTTTTATTTACTTCTTAGATTATTTACTTAGATTACTTAGATTATTTACTTCTTAGATTATTTACTTCTTAGATTATCATGTAGGGACCTGCTAGTGGTCTAATGTTTGGTTAGTTTCTCTTTCGGCAAATAAATGTGAACTTGATTATTTTCACTATGCTACACTAATAAAGTAATACAATAGTAGGAAAAGATGTAGGCCTAGTTATTATTTAGGTGAGACTAATAGAAACATTTTTACTCTGTAGAGGGGTAGTGCAGTAAAGATTACACCTGTAATGAAATCTTTTTGTTTCTTCTTTAACAGAAAATCCTAAACCTGAACTCACATCAGACCTTAAAGGAGCTGTAATGACGGGAAACTCAGTGAATCTGTCCTGTACACTAAAGCTGCAATCTGATGGATGGAAGTTTTACTGGATCAAACTCACACAGAGCACTGAGACTGAGACTGAAACACACTCCTACACCATCAGATCAGTTAGTGTCTCTGATGGAGGTCAGTACAAGTGCAGAGCTGGAAGAGGAAACCCAGTCTACTACACACACTACAGTGATGCACTCTGGGTAAATGTTATTGGTGAGTATGTGCACTGTCCAGAACATTGTCTGTGTGTGTGTGTGTCTTTTATGTGCATATTGCATGCTCTATGTATAATTTAATTTTTTATCTTCCTTACTTCACACTGCAATTTTAATTTTCTTACTTTTTTCAACCAAAATAAATATTAATATACTATTGACCTACATTGAAATATAGTAATATTAATATAATTATTAACAGGTGAATCTCCTCCAGTGTCTCATTTAAATAAAAGTTTTGGGGTGTTGGAGTCAGTTTTCTATTCTTAAAGCATTTCAAAAATAATTTTGATGACTTTTTGCTCCTTTACACCTTTTAAGCAACTCGCTTACTAATCACAAGATATTCACTAGTCTTTGGAATTTATAGTGTAGAAATCTCATTAAATCTCCTTGATTTAACACCACTTTTACACCATTTCTGAGTAAAATAAGCACAAGTTATGCTGTATTTAAAGTACTGTAGACCAGAGACACATGCTGAGTGATGGCAGGATAGACTCTGTGTTGATGTTTAGTCAAGATATTTGCATTATTTGCAATATTAAGCACATTTGCAAAACAAGCACATTTTTGCTTATAACTTCTTAACAGCTTGTCATAAAACCATCAAATTGGTCTCATTAGATTCAGGGGGCATACCAAGTCCAACAATATGAAAAATTCCAATGTCTGCCATTTTGGATGTCGGCCATTTTCCATTAAGTCATAAAATGCTGTATTTTATGAACGACTTGGCATATCGTTATGAAACTTGGTGTGTCTTTGGGATGATGCTCTGAGGGGACTCAAAACGTTTCAGAACAAAAATTATAATGCTATTTTTAAAAATGCTAATAGCTATCGACTCCTTTTGTCTACTGTCATGAGACTGGTCTTGATAGATTCCGTGGTTCATGCCGAATGATACCAATTATGTCGTGGTTGAAACTTCCTGTCCGCTATTTTTAAAAGTTTTGAAAACCTACTTTTTTTAAACTCCTCCTAGACTGTTTGTCTAGATTTCATCTAGATGCATTCATGACAAAAAGTTATTCACAGAATTGTGATAAACCATACCGTTTTCAAATGACAACCATCATGCCCAGATGCTACCTGAGCAGTTTCAGAACAGCAACACATACTGGACAAAATTTCTAAGTAGTAGCTATTTTAATTATTTTTAAAAGTAATGTTTTTTTTATGTTTGAAAGTTTACTTTTCTAACTCCCCTACACTGTTCATCGGACTCTAACAAAAAACATGTCACAAATCTTCTTTTGCTTCTCATGGATCCGATAATTGGCTTGACCTTGGTATTGCTTGTTGCAGCTATATTTATAATTTTTATTTACTAGCAGATGTAAAAGCTCCACTGTCGGTACTGAAGCTCCTCAGCAGTGCAGTAGCGGCCTCTCCATATGTGCTGGTGACCATCATTCTGGCAGTGAAATGTTACAGAGCTCGAAGTAAGACCTCACAGTGTTCTTCATTAGCCATAAAATTAAACCCTAACATTTAATAAGAGGCTAATTTGAAGTGTTCATGATTGTGTATTTTAAAGCTGACCCTGACGAGGACAACAGACCGTATAGAGTGATAGAAGCTGAAGCATCTGTCTGAGTCTCAGGTTTTTACATTAGTTTTTATCATCTAGCTTTTAAATAACAGCAGCTCCGAGTGCAACAGAGAACACATTCGTGTATGTGCTCTGTCAGTAAGTACAGTTTTAGTGATGAGTGGCTGTGATGTTTCTGTGATTTTGTATGAAAACTTTAAATTCTAATCATGTGTTATGTTTTTTTGCATTTATTTTCACTTTTTAACAGTCCCTCCAGGATCACAGAAATTAACACAAAAATCAAAGAAACTCCATAATATTCAGATTCAATATTCAGCTTGCAATCTTATAAAAAATTAGCTCAGATTCTCCGCAGATTTGGGCCAAGACGCATCATGTGACATGCACAATGTGGATTCAGCCAAAGCCCTCTTCCATTCATGTTGAACATGAGTACAGCAAAAAGGTCTCATTTACCAACAAACATCACTGTGAAAGACAGACAAATACATCACTGCAAAACAATTTCATGCAATTGCAATTTTCCAATTCAAGTAGTTTTCCACAAAAATCATCGAAAACTCTGCAAGTTGCATAACAGTTTTTTGCAGCAAAATCAACCATTTAAAAAGAAAAAAATGCCACAAAATCGTGTATGGACTAATTTAAGCTTTACTTTGTATTTTTGTTTTAGGTTATAGGTTTTTTTTTTTAGGTATAAGACTTTATTTTTTAACTTAGGTGATTCCTAGTCTTAATGTATGTATTTGTATTACTTGTATGCATTTATTTTCATTATTTAAACTTTATTTTGCATTATTTATGTTTTTTAAGCTAAATGACTTTTAATTTGTTTAAATTGAATATTATTTTTGATACTGTAGCCAGCATTTACTCAATGTAGCATTTGCTCAGGGATAAATATGCAGTATGGGTTGATGCAGTGTAATATTTGTAATTAAATAGAGTAAGACTAGTAATATTTTATGAAGTAAATACTTGGGCAGATAAGTTTTGTTTATAATTATTTTTCTAAAGGGACCGAAGTGTGCTTTTGTCTGATACATTTTTAATAAAACAATAAAGTCTGTTATAAAAAAGGTTTCAGTTTTTACTAAATAACCAGTGGGAAAATTACTACATCTACATTATTACATATAGATTCAGAAATCCTAAAGGCATTTAATACTATTCTCACATTCAGCACACAGTCACCCACATGACATTAATATACAGATTTTTTTTTTTTACTTGTTTTAAAAAATGGATCTATCTGCACTTGCATCGGACTCCAACTCAATAACTTGACACATGATATTAATTTCTCATTGCCACAATCTAGTAATAATGAAATAGTAATATAATGAAAAATTCACTGAACAGCACTCATAACACTCCCTTACCTTTAAGATGGAAAGCCCACAATGGAAATGATGCAATGAAACATCAGGATAGTGAAATTCTGTAAGTAAAAAAATAAAATTATACACATTTATATATACATACACACACATTATTTTCAATAAATATATTTCCAATGAGCCTATTCACATGAAATTCACCAGACATCAATATTATACAGTGGGGAAAATAAGTATTGGATGCATCAACATTTTTTTCAGTAAATATATTTCCAATGAGGTTGTCCACATGAAATTTTCACCAGACTTTGGTATTAACTCAAGAAATCTGGAAATATAATGAATTCTCAACATTAAAGTCCATAAATAAATTTATGTGGAATAAAGTGGAATGACACGGGGGGAAAAAGTATTGGTATTGAACACACTAAGAAAAAGCAGTTCTCAAAGGCAAGGTAAGGCAAGGAACCAGCTGAAATCCTAAAGTAATTATACCTCCTATCTGTGCAAATTAATATCAGCTGGGTTAGTAAATTGATGGTCTATAAAAAGGCTTTTCGTTACCAAGGTGTCACACAAGAAACATCTCATGATGGGTAAAAGCAAAAAGCTCTCCCAAGACCTTCGCAACCTTATTGTTAAGAAACATATTGATGGAATCGGATACAGACATATTTCAAAACTTCTGAATCCTCCAGTAAACACCATTGAGGCCATTATCCACAAGTGGAAGCAGCATCACTCCATCATCAACCGGCCAGGCACAGGAGCTCCTCGCTAAATTTCTGACCAGGGAGTCAGAAGAATAGTCAGAAGAGTAGCCAAAGAGCCAAGGACCACTCAGAAAGAGCTCCAGAAACACTTAGAGGCACCAGGTGCCATCGTCACAGAGAAACAATAGGCAATGCACTCCACTGCTCTTGCAATTAATTAGCTAGCAAGCTAAACTATTTGTGGACTGTCGCAAGCTATATTATATTATATTATATTATATTATATTATATTATATTATGCTACCTCCGTCTGAGTACATGTTTGATATTTTTTACTCTCCCTCTCTGACCAGCAATGCAAAATAGTCTGCTGGGCAGCAGTCACTCAAGCCCCTGCCCCTTTTGTCTCAAAATGTAAATGTGCCCCTCTGGTCCCAGTAAAAAAAAAAAAGGTATTATAAATATGATTATAATTATAATAAATAATAATACACTTCTGCCACCAAAAATAAAATAAATACAATGTATTATTAACAAACTTGTAATGAATAGTTGAAAGGTGAATGATAGTCGTGTTTTTGGCAGAAACATTAGGTGGAGGTGGAGCAGTGGGCGGAGCTTCCTTTACAGCACTACACAGCAGTATCGCCACCACAAGTCTTCAAATTCCTTCACGATTCGCAGGGAACATGGAAAATTTATACCTATACTACCATGTTATTGTTAACATAGTGAATGTGGCACCATGCGAGTTATACTCCATCAATTATAAGAAAAGTATTACCTGATTGCTGTCGCATTTCTGACAATGACATTTTTATCCAAAACCATTCAATGACAGTAGCACAGTTTAGCAGGTCCTTATGTACTTATTAGTTACCTGTGAGTATTAGTTATTTATTTAATGACACTTTTTAATGCTTTTAAGTTTCATGGAATGTGTTGGGGAAATGCATCTAAGTGAAGTGAAATGAAATCTAAGTCCAACTCTCTAAAGTGTAAGGCATTCATATGCCCGCCAACCCCCAACAGGGAAACTACACCCCTTCTTTGCACTCCTTACTGGTTTGGGTTGAAATTCTTACCCTTGCAGTATGCATTTTTTTCTCTGTAATAATTTGGATCAGACAAACCTGTACATTTCCGGTATGTAGACGGCTTTATGCATATTTAGATGCTTGGGAAGTTCTTTTTAAATTGTAATTGTGGTTTTTAAAATTGTTTCAGTGTGAATGGGTATGCATTATTAATGAAATAAATACAAATATATACATACATTTAAAATGCAGCTTTGTTATATCTGCAGTGTCATTACATATTTATCCCCTGCTTATTTCTATTTACGCATCTATCTATCTATCTATCTATCTATCTATCTATCTATCTATCTATCGTCATGGGCATGAATTTGGTTCGAACATTGGGGGGTTGAAGTGTGAATGGGTATGCTTCAGAGACATCGCTAGACCCTTTTTACTGGGGCACGAGGCCCTGTAAAATTTTGCTGTGCACCAATAAAATTTGCCTGACAAATCATTGTCTTCTGAGTTAGATTACGGTAGATAATCATATTTACATCTGAAAATGTTTTCCTATTCATAGAACTTTATCATTTACATCATTTGAAATAGTTAAAACATGAAGGCTGATTATAACACCAGCTGAAGTAAAAATATCCTGCCCATCCTCTTCAATCACCTTTCCCACTGGAACACACCCCTCAGTCGGACTGAGTAGTAAAACATCCTGCAACATGACTACCTTTAGGGAAACTGAGTAAACGGGAGTAAAACAAATGACTATCTGCTTAAATTAAAGTTAACTGGACTCGATAGTAATCCTTATAATTTACAAAAGGATGGTACATTCCTACTACTGGTTACCATAGTAACATGGATGGCAACAAACATTCCACTTTTGTCAAAAAACCATTTCTCTTGCCGCTAAAATGAAACATTCTGGAGGGAGAATGATCTTGTATAAAATTCACCAGTGTATATATACATCATATCCTACATAAAGGAGAAGCAGTGTGTGCTCTTTGCCATTAGAAAATGCGCAAGCGGAAATAGCACAAGCGCCACTTAGTTTAGCTTATGGCCTTGGCACTTTTAAAGCAAAATAATAATAATGAAACACACAACTTTTTTGTTCCAATCGAGCAAAATCCCTGTGGAGCTCCTATCTCAGTAAGTGAGTGTCACTATCAGGGTGGTATAATAAAAAATGGTATAAATGTAAAATGTAAACTTAGTATTCCACAGACCAGCTTATACCAAATATGGACATAGTAGGTAAAGTGTCTGTCAAAAAGCATTGACAGCAATAATGCTATGCAGAATTCTCCACTGTAAGTCTTCTGCTCATTTAGTCAACGGTGGCTTGTAAAATGCTCTCCACTCTGGTCTGACATTTTTACCCATCACGCCATGGTGGATCAGCTCTTTCATGTAATCCCTTTTGGTTAAAAGATTTGTTAAAGACTTTATCCAACTTTTTTTTAACCACTACGTCCATGCAAATCCATATCTGTCAACTTTTCAGACTCCAAAAAATTTCCTCTGTATTCATAAAAATTTGGTGAAAGAAACAGATTTGGAAATAAGTCAAGTTTTCACTTGAAAAAGATTGATGCTCTCTCTGAGAGGGACTCTGTGTTAGACATTAAACCAATATAGGAAAAGTTCATACTCTCATGACCAGATTCATTTAACTTGGGCTCATCTCTGATGATAAGTGGAATGGTCGGATCATTCTCAGTATTTTCAGCTATAGCTTTATCTGTCACTTCTGTCTGTAAACAAGGCATACTATCAGTTAAATCAGTAGTGGATAGTGTTGTTTCAGATTGGTAGCACTGGTTTAAATAATATATAAATGCACCATATCCACGTTACATTTTTTCCCCTCAGTTATCTACTACTGGAGGCGCGGGTGCACACGCACTCTTTTATCTCATGGACATTAATCCTCATTATACATGTCCTGTCAGTCAGTAGTTGCCTACACAAAACCAGTTAGTTTTGTTTCTATTTTGTTACTGCTACTTTTCTGATTGTGTTGTGCTCTGAGTGAATGTGGGGAGAGTCGCGCTTCCGGGTTGCTGCACTGCGTCGAGAAAACAGATCCCGCGCGCGGAACATTGTTTATGAAGACTCCTGTCCGCTGGCGCATGCGCAGTGCAACCGGGAAGCTGATTGAACCATTTACGTGATTTAAAGGGGGTGAGGGAGTTCGGTAATTTTAAATACCGGGGTGAAAGAAACAGTAAATGAATATGGCTTATTGTTGTAGGTATTTAGATTTTTATTATTATTTGTTATTTAATTAACGAGCCATAATGAACAGGTGAAGTTGATCGAGAAAGTTTTTAGAAGTAAGTAATAGAGGTACTTTGACATTAATACTTACCAGTGGATGGTTTGATCCAAAAGGGGCGGAGTCATGGACTCTAAAAGGAGTCCAAAGTGCTTGTTAAAGAGAGTGTAGTAATATACCAGGATAGTGAACTGAGAAGTCCAATATGGAACGTAGATAAAGCTGATTGAAATTAAGTGTGTGGAATTAGTGAATAATGATATAATAGATGCTGAAGAAATGTATGGAAAAGTGACTATGGCTGTTATACAAGCAGCTGAAGAAACAATTCCAAAAAAGACAGGAACTAAAACGAGCAATTAAAAAGAGAAAGCTTTTAGGCAGCTCAAAGCTCACCATACACTGGAAACTGATTAACTATAAAAGGGCGCATGCATTAGTTAAGATAACAATTAAACCAGCCAAACGCGTATATTGGAGACAATTCTGCAATAAAATTGGAAGAAAAACCCAGCTGTCAGACATATGGAGAACAATTAGGAATATGTGCAGAATAAGAAACAGTGTGGACATGTTACAGGCCTCAAGCATGAGTAATCTGTGAACAGATATTGTGTCCTGTTTTGTACAGGAAAATCAGACACAGGAGATGTTACTTGTGATCGCTCAGCAAGCTGTTCTCTGTCTTTATTGAACAGAATATATCTTTTTTTTCGTCTTCATTTAAACCATTTCGACAATAATTTTCCTTTAGCATCACATTACAGCATGGAGGTTAATATATCAAACCGCTGGAATAACATATTTTACAAATTATATAAATGTACAAATTTGTTGTTAAGTTCAACAGAAATACTTCACCTATCCCAGTCTTAACTGGTACTATGACTCACAGTTACTGCTATTACCAGCTCCAAAATCATATACGTCCAGTAGCTTTAATACTGTTAAGCCTACTTGTTTCATACTTTTACTACATTTTCAAATACAAAATATAAAAACAATACAGAGGCCTACATTATACAAAATACCTCTGTCTCTTTAACCTTGCCAACACATTACAACTACATATACACAACTATTGAAATAACCGTACTTTATAAACTTTAGCTTTAACAAATACAGAGAAAGGTGCACATGTCCAGGAGCAATGACCATAAACAAAATAAATGTCAACGTCGGAAGGCCGCCATGTCGCTTACACTTTTTACACGGGAGCTAGCTACACTTCAATTCAAGGTCTCTCAACTGAATAAACACTGAATAAACCACTGTTTTACACATAAAACGTTGTCAGAACAACATAATTACGGCTAGAAATGTATTGCAGCAAAATATCACACACTACTGACCTGTTTTGTACAGGAAAATCAGACACAGGAGATGTTGCTTGTGATCGCTCAGCAGGCTGTTCTCTATCTGAGGAGCGGAAGCATCGCTCAGCCCTACTAGCGCTCACATAAGTGAACACTTCCCCTTGTGACATAATCAAGCAATTGCACCCTCAAAAATACATTCAAATTGTTCCTTTTATACAGGCCAATACACAGAACAACTTAAGAATTGTGACAATACATTTGTAGGCGTCACATTTTCATTGCAACATTATCCTAGGAGAGGCCGGGAACATTTGCAAATAAATATCAATTTACCCCTTGTTTACTTTCTTCAGTGACACAGACAAAAAGGAAAAGACTGTGAAAGAAAAACAAAAAGAGAAGATGATGAAGATGAGAGAAGTAGAGCAGTTACTACCCACTGTGCACAGAATATGATTAGTATTATGTTTCTCTGCTGTTTAACAAAAAATATTACCTGGACTCATTCAAACAATGTAGGCCTAATAACCACAGAGATATATGTTCTTTGGTTGGCACCCTGTCCAGGGTGTACCCCGTCTTCTGCCCGATGCTCCCTGGGATAGGCTCCAGGTTTCCCCGTGACCCTGAAAAAGATTAAGCGGTATAGAAGATGGATGGATGGTTGGATATATGTTCTTTAGGAATTACAGTGAAGCTTATAGGTTCAATTTACTTTCATAAGTATAGTGTCATAATACAGTATATTACTATAGATATCACATTGTATAAAACACATTTTTCCTACATTAATTTACTGCTGAGACACATTTTTATAAATCAAATCTAAAATGATACAAACTCAAACACAAAGATTAAATGCAGTGTTTTTAATTTTACTAAATTATTTTTTATTACACTTTGACAGGAGACACAAATGAGGAGTCATAAAGAATGGGACAGGCAGTGAATTCAGAGGGAGAGAGACAAGGAATAGTAGAAGAGTATGGTAAGAGAAATGAACAGAAAGTTTTTAATGTTGAAGGCAGAGAGACAAGAAGAGATGAGAAACATGGAGCAGGTTATGGGGAGCAGAGAGATACAGAAAAAGAGGCTGGAAGTTTAGTTTAGTTTCAAGGCTAGGCAGTAGTGATGTCACCATTGATACTGAAGTTCAGAAGTATGTGTCAAAAACATACAACCCTTTGTTCTGCCAAAAACATGTGATCAATGACATCCGGAGCCTTGCTTCGGCACCAAACCAAAATAGTGCGTTGGAAAGTGATTCAGAAGAAGCGCAAACCCTGGTACACGTTTCATAAGTCATTCAAGGAAATACTGTTTAGAGTTATTTATAGTGATTAGTGATACAGAGATACAGTTATGCAAACTGCAAAGAAACAAGGGCATTCTGAAGTTCAGGGAAAAAAATGAACTCATATCAACAAATATAGGTGTATCTTTGTTAAAAGTTGTATTAATAATGTAAGAGCTTATAAACAAAAAAGACCCCCCCTCATATACCCCATAAGGGATTTGTGTTTTGTTTATTAGGCCTAAATAATACACAGTATTACTTAATTTTACCACTTGACTTCATTTTGTGAAAAACAATAATAAATAAATAAATAAATAAATAAATAAATACATTTCAAAGCGTTGAAAATCCCAGATCCCAGCGACTTCTCTGAAGTGGTCATGTCTTTGGATGCAGAAAAGGCGTTTGATAGGATAGAATGGGAATATCTTTTTATAGTGCTAAAGAGGTTCAGCTTTGGGGATGGACTGATATCATGGATCTGTTTATTATATGTGGAACCGCAAGCTTCCATATATACCAACGATGCTAAATCTGACTATTTTACTTTGTCACGGGGTACATAGCAGGGATGTCCTCTGTCTCCCTTACTTTTTGCCATAGCGATTGAGCCTCTCTCGATAACGCTTAGAACTCTTCCTGTATTTCAGGGTACAATTCGCAAAGGAATTGAACATAAACTAGCCCTGTATGCTGACGATTACTACTTTATGTTACAGATCTGATTGCATCTATTCCAGAGATAATACGGGTATTAAATGACTTTGGGAAGTTTTCAGGGTATAAACTGAACCTACAGAAGAGTGAATGCTTACCCATAAACCAGTCTGGCCAAAAGATAAAACAGACTGAAATACCTTATCATTTGGAGGATTCAAAATTCAAATATCTCGGAGTTAATGTCACCCGTTCTTATTCTGCATTAATGGCGGCAAATTTTACACCCTTAATTTCATATATTAAGTCAGTCTTTCAAAGATGGGCAGCTCTACCATTATCCCCTCTTGATAGAATAAACACAGTAAAAATGAAAATTCTTCCAAAATTCCTCTACCTTTTCCAGTCCATCCCTTTATTTTTTCCCAAATCTTTCTTCAAAGATATAGACCAATTAATCTCCACTTTCATATGGGCAGGAAAAACTCCCAGGGTTTCCAAATTTTCGCTTCAAAAGACTCGACTATTGGGCGGCTAATATTCAGAAACTGGTGCTCTGTACTCTGACCTGTACTTGCATTTATTAAAGTTCATTGTTGAGAAACGTTTTTCACACAGATATGTGCTTCCAAAAAGGCACATTAACCGGCTGAACATTTTTAACAGTTCTGGGAAGGATGGAGGTAAGTCTCTCAGAAATTGTCCAATGAGATCTGCTTTTCCCTGTGCCTCCCTGAATTTAGTTTTTAGTTCACTGTTACACTGCAAGTCAATAACTTCCATTCGCAAGACACTTGGGACACTCTCCACATCAACTGAGAAGGGGTCTGCAAACAGCTGGAATGTGTCACGGTGTGCCTTGAAATCAGCAAAGCGCTCATCAAATTCCTGCAGTAGGATTACATTACTCCTGAACTGTGTGTTTCTTTTCTAACAGAAAAACCTAAACCTGAACTCACATCAGACCTTAAAGGAGCTGCACTGACAGGAAACTCAGTGATTCTGTCCTGTACACTGAAGCTGCAGTCTGATGGATGGAAGTTTTACTGGATCAAACCCACACAGAGCACTGAGACTGAGACTGAGACTAAAACACAGTACTACTTCATCAGATCAGTTAGTGTCTCTGATGGAGGTCAGTACTGGTGCAGAGCTGGAAGAGGAAACCCAGTCTATTACACAGACTACAGTGATGCACTCTGGGTAAATGTTACTGGTGAGTATGTGACTGCACTGGACAGAACATGTTAACAGTAGAGCTGGTAGTAACACTCAGTAAGTTATATTTACACAGCTACGTACAGAGAACAGATCGCTTTTCCCAGTATCATGCTCGAGTGTGAAAGAGTGAAGAGGAGGAGGTTTAGACTTTTATACTGAACCACTGAGTATATAAAAAAAAAATCCTGCAGAGTGAGATTAGAAAGTGAGTGTGTGTGAGGTGTTATGAACTGATAATGGCTGTGTGTGTGTGTACGTGTGTGTCTGTACTTATAAGAAAGAAAAGAAGTTTTTGTGATTTCACTTTTCAAACAGAAAGCTCCTTCTTTTGGAAAGAAATGCATGTCTGATTGTTTGTGATTTAAGGTGCAGCGCACCTCAAACAGAAAGCTTCTCTTTACTCAGCTAATTATTGTCATTGCTAGCATCCTTTATGCTCTAAGCATAGTTTAATTCATTATCTTCCCTATTTCACACTGCAAACCTTTTTTTCATATCTTTTCATTTTCTTTTATTATTTTTCAACAAAAATATTAATATAATATTAAACATATAAATACACATAAATATATTAATATTAAATACATAAATATATTGATATTAATATTAATATAATTAACAGGTGAATCTCCTTCAGTGTCTCTGATCATCAATCCCAGCAGAACTCAACACATTACTGCTGACTCTCTCTCACTGAGCTGTGAGGACCAGAGTGACTCTACTGGATGGACAGTGAGAGGATACACACACAGTGAGACAGTGTCTGATTGTTCATCAGTTTCAGGATCTACATGTAACATCAGCTCCCTCTCTACATCACACACTGGAGTTTACTGGTGTCAGTCTGAATCTGGAGGACGCAGTAATCCTGTCAACATCACAGTGCACAGTGAGTCTTCAACGTTCTCATCAGTAATAGATTAATATACATACCTGGACCTAACATTTACAAAAAATCAAGTATTGTAACGAAATGAACTGATATTCTCTCTGCATCACTCTGCCTTGGTTAACATAACTGCATAGTTGTACATTTACATAACCTTAATACATGATGAAAACTTTAATGTATAAACTACGCTCATAGTTAGTTCTTAAGTTACTTCCATGTTCTTTAAGATTTATGATGTTACTTGTGTTGCAGGCAGGATAGCACTATTAGCTACAAAACCTAAACATGTTCTATATATCTAACTGGTTTATGTCACGTATCAAGAAACTCTGGACTCCACTTCCCATCAGCCACTGCACTGCACTAGTTGTCACATGACCACCTGCACCTGATTCATGTTTTGGTTAATGAGCACTCATGGGTATAAATAGTCCTTGTCTGCACCATTAGGTTGTCTTTCGTTGTCTTAGACTCCCGTTGTTCATGTCTCGTTGTTTGTGGTGTGCCACAGTGTGTTTCAAGGTTGTCATAGTGTATTTGTTTCTTAGTACGTTTCTTCTAATAAATGTCATTATCTGCACTTGCTTCTGGCTCAGCCATCCGAATCGTGACAGAATGAAAGACCAAAAATCAGAAGCAGCAGATCGCCAAGATGGATATCTGGGGCGTCAGGATGCCACCAATGTTAGTGGAGTACTTTGCCACGTTACGCCAACAGTCGGAAGAATACCAAGCTGCGCTATGAAAGCAGCAGGTCGCTAGGTACAAGGGGGAGTCTGTGGTCGGGGCTAGTACTATCTCCCACCCTCGCTCCCCTATTATGGATCTCACTCAGCCATCATGCCCCACCAAGGACGTCGCTCCGCTTTCATGCCCTGCCGAGGACGTCGCTCCGCCTCCCTGTTCAGCTGAGGACGCCGCTCAGCCTCCCTGTTCAGCTGTGGACGCCGCTCAGCCTCCCTGCTCCATGGCAGATAGCGTTCCCCTCTTCTGCTTCGAGGAGACCCACGCTCCTCTCCCTGGCCTTACAGGGGACTTCGCTCTGCCTTCCTGCTCGGCTGAGGTCGTCGCTCTGCCTTCCTGCTCGGCTGAGGTCGTCGCTCTGCCTTCCTGCTCGGCTGAGGTCGTCGCTCTGCCTTCCTGCTCGGCTGAGGTCGTCGCTCGGCCTTCCTGCTCGGCTGAGGTCGTCGCTCGGCCTTCCTGCTTCACTGAGGATGTCACTCTGCCTCCATGTTCCGCTAAAGACGTCGCTCCTTTTCTTTGCTTCTCTCAGTATGTCGCTCCCCCTTTCTGCTCCACAGAGGACATCGTTCCCCCCTCATGCTCCGCGGAGAGCATCGTTCCTCCCTTGGGCCTCGCGGAGAACCTCGCTCCTCTTCCTGGCCTCGCGGAGAACCTCGCTCCCCTCTCCTGTCCCGTGGAGGATGTTGCCCTGCGTTCATGCTCTGCCGAGGACGTCGCCCCGCTTTCATGTTCAGCTGAGGAAGTATCTCAGCCTCCCTGTGCCGTTGTGGAAGCCACCCGGCCTCCTGGTTTTGCTGGGGACATGTTTTCCAGGGGGCCAGGACCACCCGATGGAGGACGTATAATTTTGGGCGCTCCGGGAGTAGCGCCCTTGGGGGAGGGTTCTGTCACGTATCAAGAAACTCTGGACTCCACTTCCCATCAGCCACTGCACTGCACTAGTTGTCACATGACCACCTGCACCTGATTCATGTTTCAGTTAATGAGCACTCATGGGTATAATAGTCCTTGTCTGCACCATTAGGTTGTCTTTCGTTGTCTTAGACTCCCGTTCATGTCTCGTTGTTTGTTTCTTGCCACAGTGTGTTTCAAGGTTGTCATAGTGTATTTGTTTCTTAGTACGTTTCTTCTAATAAATGTCATTATCTGCACCTGCTTCTGGCTCAACCATCCGAATTGTGACAGTTTAATGTCAATGTTACTATTCATAATATTCAATCTATAACTTAACTCCAGTTAATTTATGAATTCAGCATTAGCTTTGAATGACTTATAATTGTTAAATAAATAAAAATCAAATCACTAAAAAAATCAGCACTGAACCACAAGCAAAATAGAATACTAGGAACATGTAGATAAGGGAAGTTGGAGCCTGGGGGTCAAATTAATGCTGCATTGCATATTAAACAAAAAGTTACATGGATATGCCAACCATATAACGGGTGATTCCCTACAATGCAGTTTTTTGTAGATTTCTAGGCCTATTGATCTGTTTGTCATGTAAGCTCTTTCTTGTAGCCGCCATAATTATGACCATCATTTATGATCCATACCAAGTCCCAGGGAAAATATATACAGATCTGGAGTCAGAACAGACATTTCCACATCTACCATTCACAGACATTTACATATATATCTAACACACGATCCATCTCTGTACACGGGCAAGAGTCTGAGGGCTTTAGTGTACAGAGCAATGTTTTAACCTGTATCACTGCTTTACTCTGTTGAGAAGGTGTGGAATATCAGACTCCTGCTACAGTAAATCAGGACACCAATCAGCCTGCAGGTCCGTCTGCAGTAACAATAAACACACCAGATTTTGTTTTTGACATTAGTTAACCTTTTCCTCTAAAGTCTTTATTGTTTCTGTTTAAAAGATGGTGATAACATCTACGAAAATGCTGATATCAGGACCACAGGTAAAGTATATCTAAATTTTTGCTCCTAAATGTGAGATAGATTTGGCAACACAACATTGCAAGAGCTTCTGTTTCTGTAACGACTATTTTATTCTCTTCTAGAAGATTCTGCAGCTGGAACCAGCAGTATGATCCACTCACAAGATGTCCTGTGATATTTATGTCTCATTTGTTTAATGGAGTTCTCTTTATCTATCTCTTATTTAGGACTTTTGTGAAAATCTGATGATATTTATGCAGAAATATATATTTTTTTATTCTAAAGGATTCACAAACTTTCAATCAACACAGTATATAAACACTTTTACTTTCAAAACAACAATGTCTTTCCCAAATCAGAGAAATGTTGTTTATAGTTGTAAATATTGTAATAGAGGGTTAAGGGCCTTGCTCAAGGGCCCAACAGTGGCAGCTTGGCAGTGCTTGGGTTTGAAGTCATGATCTTCTGATCAGTAGCTGAGTGAACCACTGAGCTACCACTGCACTAATTGGTTATACATAGTTTGTTAATGAGCAGAGCATTTGAAGATGAAAAGTATAATAAACAATTAATGTATTGCCTCACAATCACACTAAATCAACTGGAAACAGATTTTGTTAAAACCATCCATTTAGTTCATGTTTTTTTTTTGTTTGTTTGTTTGTTTTGTGTGTGTGTGTGTGTGTGTGTGTGTGTGTGTGTGTGTGTGTGTGTGTGTGTGTGTGTGTTTTAAAAAAAGAAAATACAGTAACTAGTATAGCAATATTAGATAATCCAGTACCACCAGCATTAGGATTACTGCAAGATGCAATCTACTGGAATAGAAACCAGAGGTTATGCTTTGATTATGTTTATTAACAAGCCTGCAAAGTTCTGGGAAAAATCTTATAGACAGATAGATTAAAGATTAACACGGAGTGCATCATAGTGAATCATATAGGTAGTGCCATGGAGAACGCCTGTGTGGTAGCTAGTGGAATTGGATTTTAATTTTATTTTATTTGTTATACAGCATCATATATTTTAGAGTTTGCTTAGTGATTCTGATACAAACATAAAGAATGGTAAATCTTTTCACTATTATCACCATTTTTGTATCACTCAAATCAAAGACTGTAGATATGTGTGGACATTGTAACAGAGGTTAAGCAGCAGGTTGCAGCTATATATTTAACCGTGGTGATTTTCCATTCACTGTATATTTTAGCTGCATCTCCATCAATTCATTTAGGGAATAGTGTTCTGTTCATTTTACAACTTCACTTGGCTTCGATATCTCCCCAGTATTTTTCCTTCACAATAAATGCGTTTTAATAAAATTTTATAAAGGGCATTGTTGATGAGGCCATGGACAGTTTCGGGATGAGCTGATTATCAGCTAGACTATAGAACAGAAAACTTCATCTGACATCTTTCAAAATTTGTACCAAAGATTCACTTTGTTGATAAATTTGACAGTTCGGTAGTAAAGCAATATCTTCTACTGTAACCTGTTCTAACAGACCCTCTGGGTGATCTTTGTAGTTTTTCTGGTATGTGGCTCATTTTAATGTCTAAACATTAACTAGCTAGCTAGCTGCTTCATAACATTAGCAAAATGAAACACCTTGAAGGGGGGATGATGAACAGTCTAGCTAAATTAGCTCACTAGTGAGATGTTGTAATAATCCAGTTTAGATATTACAATTGCCAAGTAACGTTAGATTTAAATTATTAATTATTAATACTATTATTATATTATTACATTTAGGTGGCCACGTTAACCAGTCACTCCTCATATAGTGTGTGTGTGTGTGTATGTGTGTGTGTGTGTGTGTGTATATATATATATATATATATATATACACACAGTCAGTGCGACGGTGTGGGCCTGTGTGGTCGCTAGAACTGGATTTTTAATTTATTATACTTTTAAGAATTGGTAACAGCAGCATGATATACCAATATACTGCTAAGGCAACTATGGGGAGCTACAGGGCCGAGACGTGAAATGTCCTTAAATGACCAAACTAATTACCTAATGTGAATCCCACACAGCTGCAATTCACTCCACGCAAAAATAAGCATTGACTTAAAATAGCAGCATTATGAGGATAATATATCTGTGTGACATGAGATTAAAGATTAGACTTGACTGATCTGCTAACTAAGTGTACTTGTTTTTATGCAAAGTTTTTTTTTTTTTTTTTTTTTTTTTTTCTGCATCATCCAGTGGATAATTGTGACCATTTAATCTTATGAATAAAACATTTATGGGAAACATTTGATTGTGTTATATTCAGAATCTGGGACAGTTGGACAGGTAACTGTAATTGGTTCAGGACTGTGTTGTAGCTTGTGATTTGTAGAAGTTTTCTACAGGATTGTGACACAAACATGAAGAGTGAGAAAACAAAGCTGTGTCTGTTGTCTGTTTTATAGATGCTGCTGCTGGACCAAGTGATGTGACTTATGCTAATATTGAACTCAAAAACCAAAAGAAACCAAAGAGAAAACAAGGTGGGACTGAATTCTTTCCATTTATGTATGGCCACTGTTTTACATTTCATTTAACCCTTAAACCCTTTAATTATTTGCCAGTTATTCAACCTAAAGCATCGTATTCAGTAACTGCTACGAATCATTCAGTAACTAAAATGAAAATAATAGAAGGTAATAGAGTGTAATGTAGTTATGGAAGTTTAAGGGGTTAATAGAATGGTATGTTTTATCTTAGCGAATGCTAAATCAGTGACTGTTTCCCATTAGGAAAGAGCAGTGAGTGACCTCAACATGGTGACCTCAGAGCTCCAGATTGAGACTGTTGGCTCGAATTTAGCCTATTACCCAAAAACATTTAAAATTCAACTTAGAAGCCAATACTCACATCTACCTCTGAGACCAGTTGGAGATAGAGAAAATACACCAGCCGTGAGTGAGAAGAAGCAAGGGTCCAGCTTTATTGTTTCATTCCACCACACGAGATCCACACCGATGAGAATTCTCAGAAGTGATCCCAATCTCCTGAGCTTAAGCTCCAGTATTTATACTGTATTTACACACTAGATAACCCATAGGTTTCCAGAAAAGGCCTATTTCACTTACCCATAGAATTGAAACCAGGGGTTTTAATTTACACATAAAATCAGAACCCAGGCATTTCCAACAACCCAGGAAACAAAAACCCAGAGTTTCTAGTTACCTAGGTTGTCAAAAACCAGGATTCCCATTTACCCAGGTTGTCAAAAACCAGGATTTTCATCCACCTAGGCTGTCAAAAACCAGGATTCCCAATTCCCTAGGTAAAAAAAATGACGTAAGCAAGACGACTAAACAACCGGGAGGGACCTTGGTCTTATCGTTATCTCGAGGGGGGCAGCCACCCTTATAACTGGCTTTCTTCATGGTTCTCTAAAAATTAAGGCTTTCCTTGCGAGACGAGAATCTTCACCATCTGAATCATGAGTAAGTTATATTTTCCTTTTTTTCCTGTATTTCTCGTTTATAATTTATTTTCATATTTGCACTATATTTCTTAGTTTATATATATTTATACTACTTGAAAAGCGGTTTACTGTACTTCCAACTTCTTAATATCATTACAGTTCTACTGTCCTGCATATCCTACTATTCTGTTTTTTATAGAGTTTCTCTATTACTATAAGATTTTATTAAAGTTATTCATGTGTGTGTATGTATGTTGTGTCTACTTGCCCGCCCTTGACTGTACGAGTGTGTGTGTGTGTGTGTGTGTGTGTGTGTGTTTTTAGCACTCCTCAGCTCGTACACTTCTTTTTGACTTTTTTTTGACTATTACTGCTCTTAAATTGCTCGTAATTCCAATCTGTCAATGTCCGCCTAATCCCGCTTCTATGTGTCTAGGTGCCCGTTTTTCCTTCTTCTTCCTTATGTTTATTTTATGACATTTTTTATCCACAACATTTCCCCCTCTGAGGCTGTGAAGCCTCATACCTTAATTAAGCGGGTATCTGTGGAGGAACTGGTTCTGCCGCACCCCATGGCCGTCCCCCGCTAGCTGTCGGAGGATTACTCTAACAAGGCCATAATCCCTGCGCCCTTCGTCCCCGTAATCCAATGGGTCCCTTACATTAACCACTTCTACGCAACACTGATCCGAACAGGAGCTGAGGAGGTTTTGTAGACCTGGTGGGAGACGTGCTAGTGTTGTGCGCCCCGGGGTCTCATAGTAGATTGGCAGCTGGAGAATGGGCCTTAGGACCCCCCTACATCCACTTTGCGCCGGACATGTGTAGATGTACCTAGCCATAACTCTTAACCCTTAACTTACTTCTCCTTTTAACTATGTATATATATATATCTCATTTCGAATTTAACTACCTTGATTATACGTTTGTTTGCCTACATCGATTATAAGATTAACTGAGTTCCCCTAATCATTTATTACTACTACTACTGCCGTACGTATGAGTACACTACAGTAACTAACTACTCTACTTGATCTACACGTCCCTATCTTTCTCAACTAGGCCTGTCAGCCCACAATTTTGTATTTGTCGGGACCTGCAGATTCTTGCTTCCCCTCAAAAACCAAACCCCAGTCTTTCGCAGTCAGGGGTGGGCGAAAAAACCTCTTACGAGGAAAAACTCCCACCCTGCCAGCACCATGTGCCCAGCAGCACCACTATACTTCTCTGTGCCTGATTGCGTCACACTTTTTTGCCCATCACATTACATGTCATGTCACATATCACAGCATTTTATAACACTCGGCATAACAGTCTCTATCGGCAGTATCCCTCTGTATTCCAGTTGTCTTCGGCTCGAGCACTTTACGTACTGTAGAGAACCACCCTTTGGGGAGAGGTTAGGCTAGCACTTACACCCAGGGTATGGATCATCACATCTTCTTCTCACCCCTCAGGGTTCAGTAGATCTGCAACACAAATGAACATATAGAAAACACCAATAGGTCCCGTTTGTCTCGGATAGGCCCATTACCTTGCCACTACCTTGTACAAACGGGTCCTTGCGCCCCCTTTCCCATCAGTCCTGGCTCATGTCCCGTCTCATGTTCTCGTAGACGCTGGTGTTGCTGCTGTCACTGCTCATTGACCCCTGTCTGTCGCTGCTGTCGCTGCTCATTGTCTCCCGTCGCATGGTCTCAATCACCACCCCCCGTTGAGGCGGTAACGCCTCACCCTTAACAACATACTGGCCAGAAAAGGAGGCTGAGGACATCACCATCCGCCGTGCGCAGGGGATCACACAGCAGGCCACCAGAGCCATAAGGAGAAGGAGGACGAACAGGGACGCTCCCAAGCGGGTCAGGGCAGCAGTCCAATCTCCAGAAAGAAACCAGGAGAGCCACGGCGGGAGGCGGAGACTAGACCCAAAGCCGGAGTTAGCCGCTTGCTCCGTCTGGAGGGCTTGTAGTTGGCCCAGGACCTTGGAGAGGGCTCCCTCAGAACCAGTGTGCAAAGGGATTGCAGCACAGCACTCGGGACCAATCATTGTACAGACACCTTCCTCCGGGGCCCGCATCTGGTCCAGGACAAAACGGTTCTGAGCAGCCATGAGGGAAGTGGCATGGAGCTGATCACGGACCAGTCCGAGAGCACTCAGCGAGTAGTTAATGAAGCGTTGCTCGTTGTACTACATGTAATTAATCCATGCCACGTTGCGGTTGATCTGCACGGCCGGGAGCAAAATAGACGCTACACCACTGCCAACGCCTCCATGGCTCTGTAGCGAGCAGGAACGCCAACGGGGGTACCCCCAAAGTCAAGATGGATGGTCTCATCAGCAGCCCAGTCAGAATAGTTCGCTGCATCAGCGTCACGGACATACTGAGTCCATAGGGCCACGTCACGGCGTGTACAGGACCGGCCGGATGACGGTCGGTCAGCCACCAACAAAACACGGGTCTTACCATCCAACCTAACCGGGGCGCAGCATCCCTGCCACTCCGCAGGCAAGGTCTGGCGTACACGTTGGCCCCCGCAAAACCAGAACACATCTGCAAGGGGAACAGTACCACCACTAAGATCAGGTAGGGGAATTACCACGTTGGGGGTGCATGGGGGTGAATCACAAACAGAGGGGGTTTCAATTTGCAAATCATTAGCGAACAGGGAGACATTACATCGGGCAGACACATTTCCCACAGGATATACGCCAACAGAGGAGTAGAGGCAGATGGGAAAGAACGAGGGCAGAGACGGTTGGACGCGGACAAAAGTCGACACTTGGGTGGTTACAGGGTGAAACAGGCATGAGGAGCTTGCATTGTGCATCCACGATGGGCCAAAATCAGCAGAAAGGGCCCCAAGGAGGCACACAGTAGGACACAAAAAATCAACAGAATAGGGGTTGGTAAGGCATTCTGTGAGGTTCCCCATAGGCAGCATAAAATGGGGGGTGAGGCTACGATCATGACATACGAGACACGAGCGATCCATCACAGATCGAGCAGTGTGGACCATCCATGCCATATACATGTTACTCTGCTCCTCCGTGAGCGAGGTGTTAGCGGTAGAGATTGAATAATATTGTAATTTCATTAATTTATGTGCGATCGGAGTTGACATCGGGGCAAGGAGGAGGGGGTGGAGAGCCCGGGATGCGAAGGGTGACCCTGTACTATCATGGTAAGAACATGCCGTAGCCGAGCAAAGGAACGGTAGCCACAGGGGGCCAATCGTGGGCAGCTCGAAGGAGCACCTACTCGTCCGTGCCCTACCAGTAATTCTAAGATGTCCTACGCGAATCTCCACAGACCGAGCTGGGGAGAAAGTGAATGAGGCCAAATAGGGACTTCTCCCAATCAGGGACTCTTCATGGGCGAGTCTAAGGAGAGCTAACGCGCACATCGAGCTACGGGAACCTATAGTGGAGCCAGGGGCCGTCCAGGATCGAACACGCCTAATACGAGGATAGAGGGCTGTGCGGGAAGTAGCAGTCGCTAGTGGGCGTAATGTATGATAGGAATGCGCAAGGATTCATGCGGAGACTGACGTTCAGGAGTAAGCTCGGGTAAGTTCAACTGTGCTGCTAGAGACTGTAGCGTATCTGAGTTGATTAGGCTCAGAGGCAAAGCGGTGTCGTCAAGGTCCTGACAGAGAGTGGCAAATGTAGACAGAAAATCCTCCGTTGCTGGGGTTACACCTTCCTGTGGGCAGATAACTACACCCGTCACTTCTACTTGGGGCGTGAGAACGGTGAGGCTACTGGCATCAGACTGAGACAGTCTATCGAGTTTTTCCACAGCTCGCCGCTTATTCTGGGCTCGAGTGCCGTAGGCAGGGCTCAGGGATGCACCCGAATCACTGTCACTATCAGTGAACACCACTGCCCCAGTGGGCTTCCTTGTACTGACTAGTCTTGAGGTCGATGGTTGTTCGTCGGTAGTGTCTTGCAGTAGCGGTCCCTTACCTGGTTCGGCGCTGCTGCAGTGGTTCAAGTGATACCAGTAATTCCTCCCCTCTACTTTCACAGCCGTGGGGGTTGCAGCGACCATGGTGAATGGTCCTTCCCGACGTCCCGCAAGGGGGCTCTTTCTCTTGAAAACACGAATGTATACCTGGTCCCCCGGTGCCACTAGGCGCACGTCCTCCCGTACCTCGCTCTCTCCATGGACTGCCTCACGAACCTGTGAATACAAATGTCTATGGATTTTGGTGAGGGTTCGCACATAATCCTGCATTTCGTCCTCCAATTGTGCCAAAGACGGCCCTGTGTATGGACCTCGGGTGAATGCCATAGGCATTGGGCGCCCAGTAAGCATTTCATGAGGAGTCAAGTGCGTCATACGATTGGTCTGAGAACGCATCTTCATCAAGGCCAGTGGTAAGGCCTGTACCCAGTTCAGGCGAGAGCTCTCGCATATTTTTGCCAGTTTATTAACTAGGGTACCGTTCACTCGTTCTACCATGCCCTGGGATTGAGGATGATACACACATCCTAGCTTATGATCTATCCCCAAGGCAGATGCCACATTGTCAATGACGTTATTCACAAAGTGGGTACCGTTGTCCGAACTCAGAAAATCTGGAATACCGAACCGGGGAATGACTTCGCGACATAAAAATTTAGCCGCGGTCCTTGCATCTTCCTTGGAAGTTGCAGCTGCCTCCACCCACCTGCTGAAGCGGTCTACTATTACTAGAATGTAGCACTTCCCTTCTTTCCGGTTGTCTGCTCCCATGTCTACATAATCCATCATTATATGCCGGAATGGCCCCGTCGGCGGGGGAATATGTCCTAAAGGAGCAGTGAAGTTCTTTCACACATTGTTCTTGATACACACTTCACATCTGTTCAACGCATAGTCCACCATACTGGCCAGAAATGGGGACCACCATTCCTGACGGATTTTTCGGATCGTTTCGGTTCTATGGGCATGATCCAAGCCATGGGCTTCTTTGATCAAGAGCGGGAGGTAACTGGCTGGGGCTATACACAATCCTTCTATGCTGCGCCACAATCCAGTACCCGCCTCTTTTCTCGCCCCCCGTTTTATCCACGCCGATACTTCAGCCACACCTGCGGTGTTCTGCAGCTCCACCAAGTGGGCCACATTGTCTACCTGCGGATGCCGCATCGGACTTTCCCCAGGCTGAGTTAGGGCCATCATCTGCCCCGGCCCTACGGCAGCTTTCTTAGCTGCCTCATCCGCCAGTGAGTTCCCTTTAGTGATAAAGGAGTCATCGGTCCTATGTGCCCTGCATTTCACTACAGCTAATTTTGCGGGCAATGTCATAGCATATAGTAAATCTGAAATCGCTTCCCCGTGGGTCACGGCGGTCCCATCTGCCCGCTGGAATCCCCTTTGAGCCCAGATTGGTCCAAACACATGGCAGACTCCATGAGCATAGGCTGAGTCCGTATATATATTGCAACTCTCATTACGGCCCAAATTACATGCAGCTGTCAACGCCCGTAGTTCAGCTAGCTGGGCCGAGCAGGGTTGGGGGAGCGGAACACTCATCACTACCTCAAACGTCGCCGGGTTTCGTCGTGCTTCTACTACTGCCAACCCAGCCTTATTGCCCGTATCAGTACGATAACAGGAACCGTCCACAAAATACGTATGCTTAGCATTATCAATAGGGCAGTTCTCCAAATCTGAACGCGCTTTCAAAAATATCTCTGATACCGCTACGCACTCATGGGGTACACCATCTATCGGGGTTACCAGTTTAACGGCCGGATTCACCGTGGTGCACCGTTCTATGGTGAGCTCCGGGGCTGACAGAATGGAGTCATATCCTGTTCGACGGGAGTTCGTTATCACAAAGGTCTGACTCGTTTGGAGCGCATGCGGTGCATGGGTCGTATATAATGTAACTGGGTGCCCTATGGTGATTGAGGATGCTTTCTGATATGCAAATGCGGCCGCTGCCAAAGACCGATAACAGGGGGGCATCCCTTTTTCCACGTTATCAAGAGCCGTGCTGTAATAGGAGATGGCCTGTTTTCCCATCCCTTGTTGCTGCTGAGTTAGGACGGCCGATGCGTACCCCTTTCTTTCGGATACATAGAGGTGAAAAGGTTTACTATAATCTGGGTTAGCCAATGCAGGAGCGGTCATTAAGGCCATTTTAATATCTGCGAGTGCAGCTAGAGCTTCAGGAGTCCAGACGAGGGGGGCATTTGGCTGTGATTGGTCTGCTGCCTTAATCATATCCCGTAATGGTTGGACCCTTAGCGCGAACTCACATATCCATGGGCGACTGAACCCCGCCATTCCTAGAAATGCCAACATCTGTCGCACAGTGGTTGGCTGTGGGGCCTTGCGTATGGCCTCTACATGCTTTGGTGCTATAGTATGGCTTTCTCCCTCTAACACACGACCTAGGTATTCCACCTTTTGTCTACAAAATTGCAACTTTTCTTTACTTACTTTGTGGCCATTTTCGGCCAACATTCTTAGAACCTTTAGAGAGTCATGCTGGCATTGCTCTTTAGACGCACTACAAATCAAAAGGTCGTCGACATATTGCAAGATGGTGCTACGGCACTCCAGGGCTGAGAGGTCTTGAGCCAGTACCTGATTAAATATGGATGGGCTTTCACAGTATCCCTGCGGAAGTCTAGTGTATGTGTACTGCTGCCCTTCGTATGTGAAAGCAAACAAATGCTGTGAGTCTGGGTGCAGTGCCACGCTAAAAAATGCTGAGCATAAATCTATGACAGTATACCATTTGGTCCCTTCTGGAATGTTCGACAATAGGGTGTGTGGGTCTGGCACTACTGGTGTTTCCGGTATCACAATTTGGTTAATAGCACGCAAATCATGTACTAGCCTCCACTTCTCTGAGTCAGGTTTTCTAACTGGAAAAATGGGGGTATTGCACTGACTTCGCGTGGAGATTAGAACTCCGGCCTCTACCAATCCGTGTATTGTGGGCCGTATGCCTTCTCTAGCTTGCACTGACAACGGATACTGTTTCTGGTAGGGCAACCTTGCATTCTCTTTTACCTTAATCTGAGCTAGGTCGGCGGATTTAACCAACCCTACGTTGGTCGGATGTTTTGTCCATAGCTGTTCTGGAATAGTTTTCAGTATTTCCTCATTGTCCTGATCTTTTGCTGCCTTAACTGCCATTTGTAAACCACTCCGGTCCGTGTTCGTGCATATGCAGACACTAGTGGCCACGGCGGTATCAACTGCTGTTACTGAGATTCGCACAAACTTTCCATCAGGCGACTTGTGCAAGGATGGATTGGTAGTTGGCTTCCACTCTTGTACTTCTTTTGCCTGCCCTATCATTGGCTCTACCTCTTCCCGTTCCAGGCCTTTGGTGACCATGAGTGTGACATGGGGCGCTGTCCCTTCCAGCTGATACCAGTTAGCGATTCTATCTGGGAGCTTTATAATAGCCGCCACTCCCTGTGGGCCACTTATTATTTCCATGGTTTTAATGTCCATTACTTGTCCCTGTTCCATGTCCTCCCAAAGCTGAGCATATTCCTGGTCTCGTCCACCGTCATCATTTTTAATAGTGCAATATAAAGGGGCCTCCACTTCGGTGCAATCGGGCCGCATGTACTGTAACCATGGTTTCCATTCTGCGTATCTGTGCCAGAGTTCCGAGTTAGCTGGATCGGACATCTCTAGCCAGTATACCATCCTCACATTACGGGCGGTGCTAGGTGGCTCGTGCAACAGTAAGAATTGTGTGGATATTGATTTGGGGAACGTCACCCAAATCCCAGTTGCTTCGCACTGTATCTGAGCTCCCAACTTACACAGGGCATCACGTCCCTGTAAGTTAACAGGTGCTCCTGGCGAATATAACAGTGGTGCTTGTATTGTCACACCATCCAGAGATAGTTCTTGAATCTATCGTAAGGTCTGTATTTTTCCTGAGAAGCCCATAGTTTGAATAGCCTTACAGGTGAGGGGGAGCTGTGAACCTTCTTTCCCTATACTTGAATATGTAGCTCCAGTGTCGATCATAAAAGGTGCTTGCAAGGTGTTTCCGATCGTCACTGTAACAGTTGGCTCTTGTTCTGGATGCAGTGTGGTGACGGACTGCATGAGCTCCCCCCCGGGCTTCTCTCGGCCTCCTCAACTCTGGCTGGGTCCCGGCTCCCCATAGGGGCCATACATGGGGCCACCTTGGGATACTCGGGGTAGCGGTTGACACCGAGGTGGCATTCCATAGCTCTCCGGCGCTCTCGGTCCAAGCACCTGACCTCTTCTTTCAGCCCTATCCACGCGGTCTCCCCAAGTTGGTCGTGGGGCACGTGGACAATTTCTCCTGAAGTGGCTAGGATCACCGCATCCCCAACACCCTTCAGTTGCCATATCTGGCCTTGGCAAAACTCGACCCCGTCCGTATCCTCGTCCCCTCCCCCAGGCAGGTGGCATTCCCGGGTGCATGGGGGCCCTCATATGATATATGTAATCCATCTGGGCGGGGTGCAGCATAGTAGTTATGTGTGGGACTTGCTGTTGTGGGTGGGCCTGGTATCCATTGGCCAACAGCATAGGGTCAGCCTGTGCTGGGGCTGACGCTTGTGGATGGGGCACCATCACTGCCGCTTGTTTAATGTGCTCCCTCCTCCGTTCCTTCTCTTCCTGTTTAGTCCTGGTCAGTTCGCCGAGCTGTGCTTTATAGAGTTGGCTCATTAGGGTTTCAGTGGCATCTTTAGCTTCTTTTTTCAGCTTCCTGTGTTGCTCCACGTGATGGGTCACATGTGCCAGAAATGAAGCCCATTCCATTGCGTTGAGCCCCACCACTTCCTCTAACTTCTTCTGTACCTCCCCAGGGAGAGCCTTCTTCAATAGCAGTTTGAACAGTCCCACACTTGCCACTGAATCGTCCCATTTGGCACCCGTTTCATCCCTCCATTTATCTTGAAACTTTTGTATGAAGGTTATCACGTTTTCTTCGTCTTTCAGTTTTATATTTTCAAGCTTCCCAGGGTCCATCTTAGCCGGATACATTCTCCTCACAGCATCCCATATTTCTTGTCGGTATAGGCCAAACGGGATGGCATCAGCCTTGGGGTCGTCTATCAAATCCCTGTGTTCTGCCCCATCGAAAATTTCTTCAGCCCGTCCCTTGCCCACTGTTTGGCAGAGAATGGCTTTGATATCGCCTATCGCCAGGTGCTGTCCTGATGTTTTTTCCTCAAACTGTGTAATCCATTTCTGCCCCCCTTCACACATGTTGGGTAATCGTTGGATCAGGCCCGTTAGGTCCATGAAACTCCAGGGTGCATAATGTAGGGCTTTTCCTTTAACCATGAGGGGCATCATCTGAGTAAGGCTGGGCTCCGACTGGGAGCGGGCATGCGCCAAGCACGCTGTGACACCAGGTTCGAATCTCACTGGGGGCCTCAGGCTTTCCCTGTTCCGTAGTGTTCTAGCTCCTCTAAGCTTCAAATCGTCCAAGTCCTCCTCCTCACTGACGTCTTGTTCAACTTTTCCTTCGTTGTCTGTTTCAGTCCCCTCGCTCTCAGTCCCCACTTGGTCGTCCAGTTCCATGTCTGAACTTACTTGCTTCTTCTTCTGCTGGTGATATATTAGGACTTTTGAGGCCTTACTCAGGCTTTTCACATGTTTTCCTGCTGACTGGTTCAGTGCTCTTCTCGACCTCTGTGATTTTGACTCTCCCAAACGCGGCTTGTGCGCATACTTATTCTTCACAGCAGTCGCCATTTGGAACGCTTGACCTGCGAGATTCTTCAATTCATCCATTTTACCCACGCCGTATGATATCCCGTCCTCTAGCCGTCGAATCCTGCCCTCCAATTCCTTATCCTCCTCGACAGCATATGGGGAGAGCACCACATCCCCCTCTATACGGACCATCCGCCCCACATTGTCTCTCGGCTCACTTTTTCCTCCTCCTTTGGTATGTGGAGCCCCTCGTGCTCCGTTTCCACCCTCGTGCCCTCTCTCGCTCCGACGACCTTCTTGATTGCCCCTGGTCCCATGCCCCTCCTGCTCCTGTATTTCCTCCAGTTCCTTGTCTTTTTGCTTGTGCACCATCGGCCGTGACCCTGGCCTCGGGGTGCTAGTGCTGGGGGGAATCTCCCTGTGCTCCGGCCACCCCGGAGTGCGGGTCCAGTTTTTCATATACTCCTGTAGTTCCCTGTCCCTCTCCTTGTTGCCTACCTGTGGGAGGTCCAGCCGTGGGCTTTCGCTCTCGACCGGGGTTCTATCCTCGTATTCGGCAGCTCCTTCTTCCATTTTGATACGTTCTCCATCCTCCCGCATGCGATGCCTCATTCTTTGGTATCCGGTGAATGTTCCCTTTATGTCCACCTTAGTTTCCTTCCATTCATCTTCTCTGTCTTCCAGGTCTTGCATCATGTAGAGCCCGGCGGGTGGGGCACTTCCTGGAGGGCGGTACTGAGGATTATATGAGGGCGGGGCCTCGGCCAATTCCTCCTGAATGGCTTCTTTTATCTTTTTTCCTAGGCTTGCTTCCCTTTCTTCTTTCTTCCGTATCACCGCCTGTGCTCGTTCTCTCTGCCGCCTATCCTTCTCCTTCTCTTCTTTCCCTGCCTCCACAAACCAGTCCACTATCTTCTCTGTCTTCACACATTTCTCCCTCACTCTCAAGCCTTTTTTCTGTTCATTCCATACAGCTAATCTCTCTTTCATTATCTGGCATAGCTGTTCATCAAAAGTACCTTCCTCGGGCCATTTCCACTCACCACTAGTCTTCTCACTCCATTTTTTACAATAATGTCTAATGTCCTTCTCATCTGTACAGTGTTTGCTTATCACCCTCTCTATCGGGCTCATCTTTTTCTTATATTCAGCCATAACTCTGGTCGTGTCTCACACCTCTCAGCCCTTAAAGTCGGTCGTACACACCCCCTAAATCCACTAAGTTATGCCTCACAGCCAAATGTTTTCCTCCTACCTTGTCCTGTTGTTCCCGCCTGCTTAGCCTATCTCGTACCGATTTATGCCCGCTTTTCCCTTCCGTCGGTACTTGGCCCAGCCAGCCTCCCTAGGGACTCACATACACTCAGAGTACATACATTCAATTTACTTATGATGATTAATTAATTAAGTTAAATGATTCAATTACTCTTATAAGTTTTAAGTTTAACTTTAGGTAATTCACACAGCCTCACACAACAGACAATTCTTACATGTTTACAATATTCTTAGACATAATATTTACCTATTCAACATTACCCAATTTTGGGTAATTAAACAAAAATTAAATTGTATTATTATTTGTCATTTAACTGAACAACACCTTCATAATTTATGGAATATAAATGAAAAGGTCCCAATGGACTGACTCCCTGATTTCTCAACAATTTTGTTATATATTACTGGTCTGGAAGTTCTTATTCACCCAATGGGCAGTCTGACAGATGCCTAAAATATAAAAAAAAAAAATGTTTTTTTTTTTTTTTGTTTACAATTCTTGCATGCCTTTTCCTATACGGCCTGTCTGTTGCTTAGAGAGCGAAGTCCCACGGAAGAGATTCCAGACATGTAGATCTTAGCCCAGTCCCATCTGGGGTGCCAAATGTTGGCTCGAATTTAGCCTATTACCCAAAAACATTTAAAATTCAACTTAGAAGCCAATACTCACATCTACCTCTGAGACCAGTTGGAGATAGAAAAAATACACCAGCCGTGAGTGAGAAGAAGCAAGGGTCCAGCTTTATTGTTTCATTCCACCACACGAGATCCACACCGATGAGAATTCTCAGAAGTGATCCCAATATCCTGAGCTTAAGCTCCAGTATTTATACTGTATTTACGCACTAGATAACCCATAGGTTTCCAGAAAAGGCCTATTTCACTTACCCATAGAATTGAAACCAGGGGTTTTAATTTACACATAAAATCAGAACCCAGGCATTTCCAACAACCCAGGAAACAAAAACCCAGAGTTTCTAGTTACCTAGGTTGTCAAAAACCAGGATTCCCATTTACCCAGGTTGTCAAAAACCAGGATTTTCATCCACCTAGGCTGTCAAAAACCAGGATTCCCAATTCCCTAGGTAAAAAAAATGACGTAAGCAAGACGACTAAACAACCGGGAGGGACCTTGGTCTTATCGTTATCTTGGGGGGGGGGGGGGGGGGGCAGCCACCCTTATAACTGGCTTTCTTCATGGTTCTCTAAAAATTAAGGCTTTCCTTGCGAGACGAGAATCTTCACCATCTGAATCATGAGTAAGTTATATTTTCCTTTTTTTCCTGTATTTCTCGTTTATAATTTATTTTCATATTTGCACTATATTTCTTAGTTTATATATATTTATACTACTTGAAAAGCGGTTTACTGTACTTCCAACTTCTTAATATCATTACAGTTCTACTGTCCTGCATATCCTACTATTCTGTTTTTTTATAGAGTTTCTCTATTACTATAAGATTTTATTAAAGTTATTCATGTGTGTGTATGTATGTTGTGTCTACTTGCCCGCCCTTGACTGTACGAGTGTGTGTGTGTGTGTGTGTATGTTTTTTTAGCACTCCTCAGCTCGTACACTTCTTTTTGACTTTTTTTTGACTATTACTGCTCTTAAATTGCTCCTAATTCCAATCTGTCAATGTCCGCCTAATCCCGCTTCTATGTGTCTAGGTGCCCGTTTTTCCTTCTTCTCCCTTATGTTTATTTTATGACATTTTTTATCCACAACAAGACCTACGGGGAGGTCTTATCTTCGGAGCTCCAGCCCGCCGAGGAAGCTGTCCCGCTGCTCTGTCCTGCTGAGGAAGCTGTCCTGCTGCCCTGTTCTGCGAGGAAGCTGTCCCGCTTCCCTGTCCTGCTGAGGAAGCTGTCCCGCTGCTTTGTCCTGCTGAGGAAGCTGTCCTGCTGCCCTGTTCTGTGGAGGAAACTGTCCCGCTGTCCTGCCCAGCCGAGGAGGCTGCGCAGCCTTCCAGCCCTGCTGGGGGTGTCGCCCAGTATTCCAGCCCCGCTGGGGGCGTCGCCCAGAATTCCAACCCCATGTTTCAAATGATGGTGCCCCGAGTTTCGATCCTGCTGGGGGTGGTGCTCCGCCTGTCTGCTGCCTGGTGGAGGCCGCCCTGTTTTCCAATGCAGTGAGAGACAGATCACATAGGGGCCCCGGACTGCCGTTGGAGGGGGGTGCTCGTTGGCACTTCAGGAGGAGTGAATTTGGAGGGCGGTTCTGTTACGCTCCCGCTGACTGATGGCACTGCGGCATCAACATGCACGTGCGTCTTAAGAGAGCGTGCGTGCACAAGACTTTTGTATATGGACACACGCCTTTGTTTGTTTTGATTCTCTCCCTGTTTAAGCATTAGTTGAGGTTCGAGGGTGTGTCTTAATGTACTCCAGGTGTCTGTATTTTAGTTGGATTATGTTGGGTATTTAAACCCCTTGTGGTGCTGTGCACCTCGCGCAGTATTATTCATATATGGTAACGTAGTAGCGAATACGTTTAGCATGCTAGCGGACTTATTTCCATGTTTGTTCTCGTTTCATGCCTAGACATTAAGTTCCATGTTGAACCCAGTTAACCTTTACCAGTTAACAGTTAACCCAGTTTAGACCGTGTTTTCTGTGTTTTGCCCGCTGTATTTCAAATAAAGACATTGCTCCTGTGCTTACTTCCTCTATATAGTCCTGTTTCGTTACAGAAATGAGGAAATGCTGTCCTTCACATTCTCAGAAAAGCCAAAATTACAACAGCCACTCATGCATGTTCTCACCACTGCTAGTTCATGTGACTTGTGCCATCAGCACTCAATGAGATGAACCAATAATGAAAGATGAACATAATGTTAGATGTCATTTTAGCCTCTACAGCATCTTATTTTAACTTATGTCACATTACTTTCTGCTTCAGAAATGCATTTAAACACAGAGCTCAGAATGGAAATAACTTAAAATGTGTTCATATCATCTACCGGCAGTAAGTAGAATTAATCAGAAACCGAAACCCAGTAACATAAAAGCATCAACTTTAGTTTCCTGTTCCTGTGTAAATCTGTTTTTTTGTTGTTGCTTTTTTACTTGGATTATGATTATTATTATTGTTATTATTATGGATCTGCTTACTGTGATGTTGCCTTCCTGTATGTTGACCTCTGC
Source organism: Ictalurus punctatus (assembly GCF_001660625.3). NCBI lineage: Eukaryota > Metazoa > Chordata > Actinopteri > Siluriformes > Ictaluridae > Ictalurus > Ictalurus punctatus. The sequence continues at coordinate 26,618,944 of NC_030422.2, forward strand.
TTGGAATTATGACAAATATTTTTAGTTGTCCTTTAACAAAGGACACACTGAGTTTACTCACTTGTGTCCTGTCTCATCAGAAACAGACAGATAACTCACACAGACAGCAACATTCACACCATCAGACTGTGAATGAAACATTATATTTGCTCCCTTGAAGAAATTTAAAACAATCAGCTCTAACAGTTAAACTGATGAACTGCTTAAACCTTGCAAAAAAAAAATAAACATAACAGCACACCAAGAGCTTCCTGACTGTTTACATGCTGATCAGTTGCTGTTATTAATGTAAGCAACATGAAGACATGACATTTTAGCCTCATTTATAGAAACAACTCTCTCTCTCTCTCTCTCTCTCTCTCTCTCCCTCCCTCTCTCTCTCTCTCTCTCTCTCTCACTCTCTCTTTCTCTGAAGTCTGATTGGTGTTTAAGAACACAGGAAGTGTCGAGACTTTAACACAGACACTTCTCATTCCGTCAGTCATCAGTGTGACAGGATGGAGCTCCGTCCACTCTGTGTGTTTCTCTGTGAGTAAATGTTCTCTGTGTGTCTTCATTACAGTGACTGGTAGTGAATTAAGTTTTGAATTAACGGCTGAGAGTCCTGTAATCAGGTTGTGTGTGATTATTTGATTAGTCTGTAGTTAAGGTTTGATACTGAATTTAGTGTGAACTGTGCATTCTGCTTTGTTGTGGTGTGTTTACATTCAACCCTATTTATTTTATGAGTAAAATATTAAATAGTCATTAAACACTGTTTTCAGCAATTGCATGCTGGTGTCTCACATCTGCAGAACATAAAAGCTGATAATTTTAACTGCTGTTACACATTGGTAGTCCATATTTGTTTAGGATTTTATATTTTATATTTGTTTGGAGATTTGTTTGGAGTTTTTGCACTCTTATCATCTGTAAAGTGGAGACAGTTGCTCGTGTAGATATAATATAAAATGCTGCAGGGTTTAGCATTTAGCAGGAGACTGTGCCAAGCAGACAGAAAATTACGTGACAGTTTTTAAATGAGAGACATGTATATTAATAGAGACATGGCACTGTGTTCAAGATCATTAGCATATAGAGTGTGAAATTAATATAGGACAGGTACAGACTGATTTGAACTTTTTATACAACTTCAGCTTTGCATGACATTTTAATATGGCCTGTGTTTAACAGATAATAATTCATATTTACCACATTGAGGTTAAATTCTTGATTCTGATTGGTTAGAACAGTGGTTCTCAATTGTTTTCAGCATGAGCCCTGCCCTTGTGTACGCTGCATCCCTTTGTGGCAATTTATTCTTTTTCAAGCTAAGCTCTTCTGTATTATCTTTCTCAGCTAAGAGACTATGTCCTCTATCGAAATACTTATGCATTTCAAATAGCCGTAGGTTTTATCAGTGTGTGGCTAACAGGACATTAGCATATCCATGGATGTCTCTGTTTGGTGTGTGTGTGTCTTCATTTGCTGTGTATAATTGATTTCATTTATTAATATTTCTCATTTTTATATACATCATAGTTCAAAGGTTGACAATCCAGACTTACATACAGGTAAAATATATATTTTTTAAATAATGTTCTAGAATTTCTATGTGACCCCCACCGCCATCTGACGGCCCCACAGTTTGAGAATCACTGTGTTAGTGTTAGTGTTGCTTTATACACTTTCTGTAACAGACACTTGTATACTAGTGCAGGCTGCAAGACAAAGCACAGGTTTATATTAATGTTCTCACACTTTATCTTTTCTGTAGTAACAGCTAGATCACGTGGATTGTATGGTGGAGGAAATGGTGTTATTTAACAAAGAAGAATGCATAATGGTTGATATGTTATTTTCTGTAAAGAGGCTTTATTTAACATTTATGGAAAAAGTCTCCAGTATCCAAGAAACTTGTAAAGTGGAACAACTGTTTGTAGCAGCTATAGCACAAGTGATAACAAGAACTAACTTCTGGTTTGTCCTGTGTTTGTCACACAGCACTAAACATAAATGGTTGAAAAGTACAGCACATACAGTCTCTTCCAAAACTATTGGAACAGCAAGGCCAATTCATTTGTTTGCACTGTACACCAAAGACATTTGGGTTTGAGATAAAAAAAAATGGACATCAGACGAGATTTTAGGATTTCAGCTTTTCTTTTCAGGTATTTACATTTAGCTGTGTAAAACACATAAAACAGAACCTTTTGTATCAGACCACACAATTTTTAGGTGAGAAAGAGAATAGGAACAGATAAAGTATTAAATAATACTTAATACTTAATGCAATAACTGCATCAAGCCTGCGACTCAGTGACATGAAATAGTTGGTTTCTTCTCTTGGGATGCTTTTCCAGGCTTTTACCACAGCTTCTTTCAGTTGCTGTTTGTTTTGGAGGTGTTTTTCCCGTCAGTCTCCTTGTCAGGAGGTGAAATGTCTGGTGATTGACTTGGCCAGTGTAAAACCTTCCACTTTTTCCCCTGATAAAGTCCTTTGTTGAGTTGGCAGTGTGTTTTAGATCATTGTCCTGCTCATGATAAAGTTCTTCCTGAATTGTTTGGATGCATTTCTCTGTAAATTGGAAGACAAAATGTTCCTGTAAACTTCCTGTAATTCATTTTGCTTCTACCATCATGAGTTCCATCATCAATAAAGATTAGTGAGCCTGTTCCAGAAGGAGCCATGAAAGCCCAAGCCATGACACTACCTCCACCATGTTTTACAGATGAGCATGTTTTGGATCATGAGCAGATCCTTTCTTTCTCCACACTTTGGCCTTTCCATTACTTTGGTAGAGGTTAATCTTGGTTCAAGAAATTTTGTGACCCATCTCTGTATTTCTTTGCAAATTCCAATCTGGCTTTCTGATTCTTACTGTTCAAGAGTGGTTTGCATCTTGTGGTATGGCTGCTATATTTCTGCTTTCGAAGTCTTCTTTGAATGGTGGATTGTGATACTTTCACCCCTGCCCTGTAGAGGTTGTTGGTGATGTCCCTGACTGTTGTATGAAGTCAAAATTCGAGGGGTCATGCTAAAATGCTTTGATTCTTATTTATATGATAGAACATTTTCTGTGAACACTGGAAACTCTTCTTCCTCTATGGTTATCCTAAAACATGGGCTCACTCAGGGGTCTATTCTGGGTCCTATTCTGTTTTTGCTATACATGCATCCTTTGGGCTCTATCTGCCATCATCATGGTATTTCTTATCACAGGTATGCAGAAGACACACAGTTATATCTTTCTTTTAAAATTGGGAACAGTCAGTCTCTAAAGTCCCTTATGCACCATTTTGTTATGCCACGGCCAGCAGATGGCACAGTGGCTCGGCGCGGGACGAGTCATGTGACTTTGTTTTGGTTTGCTCGCTTCCTGCTTGAGCATTTAGTGTCATTAAGTGTCTTTAATTTGCCCCAGGTGTCCATGTTTTGGTTACGATTATGTTTACTATTTAAACCCCGCGCCCTTGACCCCGTCCCCACCACCGGAGAACCACGCCATGCAACGCAGCCAGCAAAGCGGCTGGAACATCTGGGGCTTCCCACTGCAGGGGAACTGTACAGCGCCATGCAGCCAGCAGAGTGACCTGAGCATCTGGAGCTTCCCACTGCAGAGGAACTGTACAGCTCCACACAGCCAGCAATGTGACCTGAGCATCTGGGGCTTTGCACCACGCCACGCTGTCCAGAGGTGAAGGCCGGCCCAGAAATTTTTTCTGGGGGGGCGGGCAATGTAGACAGCAGAGCTCCCGAGCTGAGCAGAGGCCTACGGGGAGGTCTCTGCGGTGGAGCTCCTGACAGCCGAGGAAGCTGTCCTGCTGTCCAGCCCAGCCGAGGAGGTCGTCCCGCTGCCCGGAACAGCCAAGGAAGCTGTCCTGCTGTCCAGCCCAGCCGAGGAGGCCATCCCGCTGCCCTGCACAGCCGAGGAAGCTATCCTACTGTCCAGCCCAGCCGAGGAAGCCGTCCCGCTGTCCAGCCCAGCCAAGGAGGCTGTCCCTCTGCCCTGCACAGCCGAGGAAGCAGTCCCGATGTCCAGCCCAGCCGAGGAGGTCGTCCCGCTGCCCTGCACAGCCGAGGATGTTGTCCTGCTGTCCAGCCCAGCTGAGGAGGCCATCCCGTTGCCCTGCACAGCCGAGAGAGCTATCCTGATGTCCAGCCCAGCCGAGGAGGTCGTCCCGCTGCCCTGCACAGCCGAGGATGTTGTCCTGCTGTCCAGCCCAGCTGAGGAGGCCATCCCGCTGCCCTGCACAGCCGAGGAAGCTATCCTGCTGTCCAGTCCAGCCGAGGAGGTCGTCCCGCTGCCCTGCACAGCCGAGGAAGCTGTCCTACTGTCCAGCCCAGCCGAGGAAGCCGTCCCGCTGTCCAGCCCAGCCGAGGAGGCTGTCCCACTGCCCTGCACAGCCGAGGAGGCCGTCCCGTGGCCCTGCCCGGCCGAGGAGGCCGTCCCGCTGCCCTGCCCGGCCGAGGAGGCGGTCCCGCTGTCCTGTCTGGCCGAGGAGGCCGTCCTGCCACCCAGCCCTTCTGTCCCGCTGGGGACGCTGCACAGCCCTCCTGTCCCACTGGGGACACCGCCCAGCCCTCCAGGGGCAGCACCCTGCATCCCAGAGCCGCCGGGGGTGGCGCCCTGTGTTCCAGTGCCGTTGGGGGTGGTGTCCAGCGGTCCAGCGCCGCCAGGGGCGGCGCCCTGACTTTCAACCCTGGTGGGAGTGTGGCTCCACCCATCTGCTGCCTGACGGAGGCTGCCTTGCTTTCCGTGGCAGCAAGAGACAGCTCGGTCAGGGACCTGGGACCCCCGTTGGAGGGGGGTTTTTGGTGCTCCGGAGGAGCACCCTTGGAGGGGGGTTCTGTTACACCACGGCCGGCAGATGGCACAGTGGCTCAGCTCGGGACGAGTCATGTGACTTTGTTTTGGTTCGCTCGCTTCCTGCTTGAGCATTTAGATTAAGTGTCTTTAATTTGCTCCAGGTGTCCATGTTTTGGTTGTGATTATGTTTACTATTTAAACCCCTCGGTTAGTGAGTACTTTGTTCAGTATTATTGTTTGTATAGTTTGTATAGTTGATGTCGTTTGTTTACATGCATTGAATCATGATCTCGGTTTATGCCACTATTCCAGTTTCTCATTTTCCAGTGAAGACCTCGTTTTCTTTGGTTTAGAGTTACATGGTTAATAAAGACTTTGATCTGCACCTGCATCCGCCTCCAGTCCTGATCCGTTACACATTTAGAAGATGTTAAAAATTGGCTGACTGACAACTTTCTTAAACTAAATGAAAGAAAGTCAGAGATTAGTATATTTGGTCCACCAAAACACACAGAGAAGATAACCAGTATTCTTGCTCTTTTAGCAATAGCTGAGAAAGTGAGAAATATTGCTGTCATAACTGAATCAACCCTTATCTTGGTAAACAGATCAGTTCTGTTAAAGGCAGCTTTCTTCATCTTAGGATGATTTCAAAGCTAAAACCTTTTCTTAGTTTTAAAAAATGTAGATGTATTACATCTAGATTGGACTACTGCAACTCACTCTATGCATATCTCTGTCAGTGGAAACTGTCCTGCCTACAACTTCTGCAGAAATCTGTAGCCAAATCTGGCAATAAGGGGGAGCATATTTCTCCTGTGTTATCATCTCCGCTGGCTGCCTTTTCAGTTCAGGATTGATTTTAAGATTTTATTATTTGTTTTGAAAGCAGTACATAACTTGGCTCTACATTATATTACATATCTCCAAATGCCCCTCAGTCTAAGCAAAAGTCAAAGGGCATTCTCTGTACTTGCTCCTAAATTATGGAATAATTTCCTGCTTTATACTCACTTGGAGAGTCACAGTGTAGATTTTTAAGTCTCAGCTGAAAACACATATTTATTCTTTGGCATTTGAATTGGGGGAACTCTGAGTACTTGAAATATTTGCTCTGATATTTATTGCACTCTGTATATGCAGTTCTTGTTGCAGTTTGTATTGCTGTTGATGTTTGTGTGTGTGTTTGTGGTTTTCATTTTACTGTTTTTCAATTTGTGAAGCACTTTGGTCAACTCTGTTGTTTTAAAATGTGCTATAAATCAGATGAGTTGAGGTGAGTTGAGTTGATTTTTGGGTTTCTCACAATATTTCTATCATCAGTTGTTGTTGTTTTTTCCCCTTGGCTGACCAATTCGGTGTCTGTTGCTCAGTACACCAGTGATTTCTTTCTTTTTTAGGATTCCAGATTGTTCTATTGGCTATGCCCAGTGTTTGTGCAATGCCTCTGATTGATTTTCCCTCTTTTCTCAGCTTCAAAATGGCTTGCCTTTCTCCCATAGACAGCTCTCTGATCTTCATGATGGCCTATCCTTTTTAACAACAAATGCAGTCTTCATAGGTGAAACTGAAGGCAAAAACCAATCGTAGATGTTCAGCGCTACAGTATTGATTGTTTAAACAATCAGTCAAACGAGACAGAACTGTGAAACAAGAAGCACCTGCCAGTCATGTGTTCCAATATTTTTGCTTGCCTACAAATTTGGTGGTCTGATACAAAATGTGCTGTGTTCTATGTTGTTTAATACATCTACATATAAATACCAGGAAAAAAGCTGAAATTTTTAACACTCTTCTTATATTCTGCTTTTGATCTCAAACCCAAATGTCTACAGTAAAAACAAATGAATTTGCCTTGCTGTTCCAATAGTTTCAGAGGGGAATGAAGTTCATTAATAAACTTAATATTTGTAATTGTTGGTAAATTACTGTGGTATAACAGGAATGAAACACTCCAGAACAGGAAATAATTGGAAAATAATCTACTTTGGGATGGTAAGAGTAAACCTGCTTCTACTGGGCCACATCACACCACCCTGTTGTTCATTAATTTCCTATAACAGCACACCCCCAAATGTTTTATCTCTTAATTAACCTGTCATTTGTTTTTCCCTCTGAACCTTTAGTGCTGGCTGGACTCATCCACTGTACACAAACAGGTGATTTATGTACATTTCATTTATTGGAGGTTTTATTATTATTATTATTTGCTTTAATATGCATGTAAAACTCAGTCTGCTCATTTTTTATAGATGATTAAGGCAAGTGCTTAAAATAAAATAAAAAATGTATATACATAATAATAATAATAATAATAATAATAATAATAATAATAATAATAATAAAGTTATAACACAAGCATTATAAATTTGAGACCAGTGGCACAGAACACTGAAAATAGTAATCCTGTTTCATTGTCTGTGTCAAGTCAGTTTCTTCATCTTTATGTCTTTAGAGAACTTTAAACTTTACTCAATTAAATATTTCTACAATTTCAGTGAGTTGTGTTGCTTAATTTCCAGCATGTTAACATGGTTTATTTAAATAGTTATAATATACATGAGTGTTTGGGGGCACAGAATCCCATTTTATTGGTGTAATACCATTAGTTGTGCGTGCAGTGAAGTGTGTGTGTGTGTGTGTGTGTGTGTGTGTGTGTGTGTGTGTGTGTGTGTGTGTGTGTGTGTGTGTGTGTGTGTGTGTGTGTGTGTGTGTGTGTGCCTGTAGACATGCAGTAATGAATAAGGACATGTACATCAGAATTATTGTTTTCTAGCATTATTTTTTTCCTGTTGAAACTGTAAACAAACTATACTCAGTCAGTCATTTCTAGTATTATTGTGTATCTTCTACCTTTAGTTTTTTGTTTGCTTGCTGATCCTATTATTGTTTCTAAAGTTGAATAGTCAAGATGTCATGTCCAGAGACGTAGGGAGATTAGGATGGATGCAAATGCAGTTTAACAGTTTTATTAAAGAGAGACACAGGCAGGTAAATCCAAATCGTGATCCAAAAATGTAATCCAAAAACATGCAAAGGTCAGGCGATTGGCAAACAGGCATAAAGGGGCAAAGAAGGAATCAAGGTCGTGGTCACGGAAAACAGGGTCAAGATACAAAACAAGAAACATAGACTAAGACTAGGAACTGGGAGCGGAAACTAAATGCACTAATCTAACATGAAATATATCAAAAAACACGTGTCCATAGTAAACAATGTCACAGTTGTCAACATATGAAGAGCGGGCGCTCGTGCACCTTGCTTGTGTATGCGCGCCCACATGCTCTCCAGCGCGCTGCTTATAGGGGAAACCGTGACACAAGAAAACAGGAAAGCAAACACACTGTAACACAGACATGAATCAATAGTGGGAAAAATCAAAATGATCAGAATATAATTATAGAATTATCATACAGCACTCAATAACGTATAATCCTATACTGTAGAAGCCTGTACCCTCATACGGCATACAATAACGTATAATCCTTTACTGTTCCACATGGACATTCTCACTGTGGTTGCTGGGACTACGGTTGCAGTGGGACTTGGGACTGCAATTACCACATACAATTTTGCACTCAGATCTCCTATGGTGACAGTGATCTATTTCAACAATGATTTCATGTTAAAAGCATAATGAACTTTCTTTTACTTTCACACTATCAGTTGTTACGCAGATGAGGACGGGTTCTCTTCTGAGTCTGGTTCCTCTCAAGGTTTCTTCCTCATATCATCTTAGGGAATTTTTCCTTGCCACCTTCGGCACCGGCTCGCTCAATAGGGATTAATTCACACACTTAAAATCTCTATCCTGTGTTTTATATGTTTCTGTAAAGCTGCTTTTGAGACAATGTCCATTGTTAACAGCGCTATACAAATAAAATTGAATTTAATGGAATAACGTATAATCCAATAGTGTAGAAGCCTGTACCTTCATACAGCATGTAATAACGTATAATCCTAAACTAAATAATAAGCTAATATTAAGTGACTTACATTTTAGACTCAATGTTGTCTGTTTTTGTTCTATTTCACCAGTGAAAAGAGATTTCTTATTTATTTTATTTTCACAAGGGATTTTTTATTTTTTACACATAATGATTTCAAGTTTCAATTATGATAATGTGTTTGTTCAAACAAAAACTCTTCTGTTTTCATTCCTTTAAGGGTCACTGTAAATAATAATAATAATACTATTAACAACAGCAACAACAAAACAACAACAACAAAAATAATAATAATAATAATAATAATAATAATAATAGTGTGAAACGGTGATATTTTCTGAGACGGTTATCGTACCGTTCAAATCTCATACCGCTGCAACCCTACTCTATTCACCCATAAAAATAAATTGATGTAGAGTAGAGAGAGATTAGAGACCTGCATCATCACACAGCAGTTATTTTCTGACCCTCACTTCAATCCCAGTGAAGCTTTACATTTAATATCCCTATTTTCATTCTCATCATTTTACTAACTGAAAATTGTAAAATAATTTGAAAGTAGTCATAAGATGTTTAGTGACATCACAGAGAGAGTAATACTGTTTTACTGTAGAAGTGATTAGTGTAGTAAAGACTTCACTTAGGGGTGTACTCACTTTTGTTGCCAGCGGTTTAGACATTAATGGCTGTGTGTTGAGTTATTTTGAGGGGACAGCAAATTTACACTGTTATACAAGCTGTACACTCACTACTTTACATTGTAGCAAAGTGTCAGTTCTTCAGTGTTGTCACATGGAAAGATGTAATCAAATATTTACAAAAATGTGAGGGGTGTACTCACTTTTGTGAGATACTGTATGTACAAAGGAATCCAACGTGTTTTAGGGATGATATCTGCGCATGCACGTGCTTAGCTTCGTATGTTTGGTTTCGTATGTGCAGTTTTGTATGCAAGAGATTTCGTATTCCAGTAAATTGGAGAATACGCTATCAAAAAATGAAATAAAAAAAAATGTTAGTGTCAGTTCACAGCAGTACCTTCATTAAACATTTTTTTTTCGCAAAATTTCAAAGTAATATAGCGTTTCAAGAATGTTAACATTGTTCAAGCTTCTTTTCTATGTATATTCGATGTCGATGATTTTTTTCCTCATGATCAAGCCTCTTTTTGACTAACTGTACCTTTCATTTCAATGGTGGGGGTTCGTTGACTTCATCGAAAGCGTGTTTGTGTTTGATACGAAATCATTGCTAGCATACCAGTGTATCTTTTACCTTTAGTTTCTTGTTCCCTTGCTGACACTCAGCATTCTTAAAGATCTTATGAAAAGATAAACAGGATGGCCAACACACTGTAATTCAGACATGAATAAATAGTGTAGATGTTAATTGTCAGTACAGTGACCTGATTATTTTTAGGGCTGAGTCTGTATTTAAAATTGTGATCTACATTTACTTCATCAGTAGTGATTGTTGTCTGTCAGAGCTTAATCATTTACATGTGAGCAGATATACTGTATCTACACTCTGAATAGTTACCTACATTCTGTATTCAATTTTAAAAGTGTTCATACTTGTGTAAATAATAGTGATGGAAATTAATTCATTTATAGAAACAGTAGTGATTTTGTTTTTATTTATTACAGAGAGTCCTAAACCTGTGGTGATTATAAAGCCTGATACACAGGTGTTCAGAGGAGAGAGAGTGACTTTCAGGTGTGACACAAAGGAAGGAGGAGACACGGAGTGGACATACGACTGGTATAGGGACGATAAAACATTATACACATCCCTCACAACACAGGAGTTCATCATCAGTAATTATTACAGTGGAAAATACACCTGCAGAGGGAGGAGGAGAAGTGACTCTCAGATATCAAAGACGAGTGATTCTGTTACACTCACTGTATCAGGTGTGTGTGTGTGTTATTACTTTTATATATATATATATATATATATATATATATATATATATATATATATATATATATATATATAAGTTATCACTAGTTTCAGATTTTGTTACAGATTTTATCATATGAATAACACAGTCTCTTTACAGCTCCTTTTCTTCTATTTTCTTTTGATTTTCACTTTCCTATTTTAAAGTAACTGATTCATTTGATTTGTAAAGAATCACTACAACTTATTAGCTATTCTGATTGGTGTGAATTTTTCCTCAGCTATTATTTAAATTAATAGAAAATAACTGACATTTATGAGAAACACATTCTTCTTCACCTAATAGTCAAGCTTATTCTTCTGCCAAAGTTTCACTGCTGTGCTTTTACAGTAAAGAGTTAAATGATTTAATTACATTAAAAAAAGACACTAATGTGTGCAGCGTGATTGAGAATTTGAGAAACGATTTATAAAACATCATGTGGAAAAGCACAGGGTCAATACAGTGACCTTTAAACATCAGTTCAGTCATTAATTTTCATTTTTGTAGAGAATGTACTGCATATAAACTCACTGTAAACTTTACAATAAGCACTGTATTTAATTTCTTAATTAGACACAAAGAGAAAACTACTGCTTATGTTGTAAATGTAAACGCGGCTCTTCATCATTTCATATCAACAGAAAAACCCAAACCGACTGTGAGAGTAAATCCTCAGAGCTCCGTCTACACTGGAGACAGAGTTACTCTGACCTGTAATCTGCTGTCTACTGGATGGACTTTTCTCTGGTACAAAGATTATCAGGAATCAAATCCCCTGTCTCCTAGAACCACAGACACCAACACACTCAGTGTAACAGTCTCTAATGAAGGAGAAACACAGTACTACTGTAAAGCACGCAGGGGAAACTACGAGTCAGAGATCAGTGATCCAATCACAATTACAGTGAGAGGTACGCCATGTTTTCTACTTTTTCACTACAGATTTAAAGGAAGAATGTGAAAAAATAATTATTTTATTATTTTAGTAATTGTTTAAAGAAGTATTATATTTGTATAATTATGTAACTATAGTATATGTTTAAATTATTCTTTATTTGTTTAAAATGTTTTTACTATATTCAGTTTTATGGATTCTAAACATTTATTATTTTTTTATTTTATTAAAATTATTCTACTTCTGTTTATTAATTTGGATAATATTCACTAAAAGAGTAATGTTTATCAAAAGAATGCATCATCTTTGTACAGCAAGAGCAAAGGCATCTGAGTGTGTGTTCATCAAGAAGAAACTCATTAACTTGTGTAAATAGTTTTATTTACTTCTTAAATAATTTACTCATAATAAACCACACAACGCTGATGAACTGAAGTATCACATGATGTAGGGACCTGCTATTGGTCTAATGTTTGGGAAGTTTCCTGTTTCTTAAATAAATATAAATGAATAAATGGTTATTTTAACTTAATACACTACAATAATAAAAGAATATGATAGTAGAAAAAGATGTAGGCCTAGTTATTGTTTAGCAGAGACCAGTATCACAGAGACAGTAAAAGTGTTTTTCTCTCTGTAGAGGTGATTATTACAGAAAAGATTACATTACTCCTGAACTGTGTGTTTCTTCTCTAACAGAAGTAAACCTGAACCTAAATTGTCATTGCTACCAGCTTTTATACTCTGTTTACAGTTTAAGATTTTATCTTCTTTACTTCACACCACAAACCTCTTTTAATTTACTTACTTTATTAACTAAAATTAAATGTTAATATAATATTGGCATCAATTTAAATGTGATAATATTAATATAATTAACAGGTGCTTCTCCTCGAGTGTCTCTGATCATCAATCCCAGCAGAACTCAACACTTTACTGCTGACTCTCTCTCACTGAGCTGTGAGAACCAGAGTGACTCTACTGGATGGACAGTGAGAGGATACACACACAGTGAGGCAGTGTCTGATTGTTCATCAGTTTCAGGATCTACATGTAACATCCGCTCTCTCTCTACATCACACACTGGAGTTTACTGGTGTCAGTCTGAATCTGGAAGATGCAGTAATCCTGTCAACATCACAGTGCACAGTGAGTCTTCAATGTTCTCATCAGTAATAGATTAATACATAAACCAGACCTACTGTAACATTAAAAAATCTATTTTTATGAATTGTAAAGAAGATAAGTGATACCTTAGTTGTAATAATAACACTTGAAAACTAATTTAGTATTTCATGATTGACAGCATTGTAATAAAAGCTATTTTAATGTCTGAAAGTGATTGAGGAATTTCTGGAAATTTTACTGAACACAGTGCCATTAGTTACTTTAAATTAACATTATGTTAAACTCTTTAGCTCATGTAGCTCTCTGTTTCCTTCTCTCTGTCTCTGTTTTCCATCACTCTGTCATGTTTAACATAACTACATAGTTTTTTAATTCCATAACCTGAGAAAATGATGAAAGCTTTAACATGATGTACAAGTGATGTTCATAGTATTACATTACTGCTGTGTTCTTTAAGATTTATGATGTTAATTGTACAGGCAGGAGAGCATGTAGCTTTGAATGACTGCACTATTAGCTCCAAAACCATGATATGGTCCATAACTGGATTTAAGATTAATTATAATATTAAGAATAATAAATGTGCTATTTAAATCCAGTTCATGTGTGAATTCCACATGAGCACTGAGTACCTTGTAATTCAAAATAAGTAAATTAAAATAAAAAAGGCTAAACCCACAAACATCATAGAATACTTTAAAAAATGTATTGTAAATGTATTTTCCTAGAGAGATTTAAAAAAAAAACCAAACAAGCAAACTAGTGTCTTTGGACCACATTAGTGCATTTACTGGAACTTTAATTAGACAGATTTGCTCAAAATATCATGTCTCACAGTTATAGTGATAGCGATTTAACAGTGAGACCAGTCTCACTTTCTTTTGTCTATTATTTTGGCCTTGGCCCACCCTGAAGTTATGCCTGGTTTGGTTCCTTGTACAGTTGTCTGTATATAATTTTGTGTGTTACAATACACCACTACTTTTTAACACAAACCTGGTTGTGTTGTTATTCCTGACTCCCTCATTTTTAAAGGTCAATTCCATTGAATCCCGAGCTGGTTACTCTGTGCGGCCTAACCTAGACTGGGCCGTAACAAATCTCTTACATATCTGTTACATCCTTTTGTCTCTGTTTTTTGGATTAGGTAGTTAGGGAACTATTTGTATTTTCTTTGTTACTTTCCTTTTAGGTAAGCTAGCAACCTAAACAATATAATTCTTTTGTCTATTATTTTGGTCTTGGCCCACCCTGAAGTTATGCCTGGTTTGGTTCCTTGTACAGTTATATGTATATAATTCTGTGTGTTACAATATACCACAACCTTTTGAACAACCTTGTTTGGGTTGTTATTCCTGGCTCCCTCATTTTTAAAGGTCAATCCAATTGAATCCTGACCTGGTTACTCTGTGCGGCCTAATCTAGACTGGGCTGTAACAGATTTACATATTCTGTTGACGCAGAGCACTCCAGCCTGCAGCCTACCCCAGTGCCGTCCTCATCGGTGAGTCCACCTAACTTTGACGTTAGCCGACACATCGGGCTAGTGCCTGTATATAGAGAAGATGAAGTAGATGCTTATTTTGCTGTGTTCGAGAGAATAGCCACAACATTAAGTTGGCCAAAAAATTTGTGGATGTTGTTACTGCAGTGTAAGCTTTCGGGTAAAGCACAAGAAGCATGTTCCGCCCTCACCTTAGAACAGAGATTGGAGTACGATACTGTTAAGGCTACGGTTCTCTGAGCATATGAGCACGTGCCAGAAGCTTACTGGCAAAATTTTAGGAACACGGCTAAGTCCGTGCACCAAAACCTATTTGGAATTTGCCCGTGAGAAAGCCATGCTACGTGATAAATGGTGTTCAGATAGTGGTGTAAGGAATTTTTATCAGTTTAGGGAACTGATACGTATTGTTGGAGGAATTTAAGTCATGTTTGCCAGAATCACTGGTGGTGCATTTGAACGAGCAGAGAATTACTACACTGTCCAAAACTGCTATTTTTGCAGATGAGTTTGTCTTGACCCATAAAGTTGTGTACAACTGTACAAGGAGCCAAAACAGGCGTAACTTCAGGGTGGGCCAAGGCCAAAATAATAGACAATATTTTCTTTATTGTATTTTCTTTATCTTCCTTTTAGGTAAGCTAGCAACCTAATAATAGAATTCTTTTGTCTATTATTTTGGCCTTGGCCCACCCTGAAGTTATGCCTGGTTTGGTTCCTTGTACAGTTATATGTATATAAGTTTGTGTGTTACAATATACCACTACTTTTTAACACAAATCTGGTTGTGTTGTTAATCCTGACTCCCTCATTTTTAAAGGTCAAACTCCATTGAATCCCGAGCTGGTTACTCTGTGCGGCCTAACCTAGACTGGGCCGTAACAATCTGTACTCTCTCAGAAACTAAAATGATACTAACCTGTACCATTCCTTGTCATTGGAGTGATCCCCTCAAGGGTACACCTTTTGAGTCTTTATTGTATCTTTTACATGGTAAGGTGAATATAGTTAATCTCTTTTAGAGTAATTCTTTAAAGGTAAACTACTGTACATACACCCTCCCAGATAAAACACAGCCCATACTTTTTGATTTCAGTGTCTTCTTTCTCTTTTCCACAGATGGTGATGTGATCCTGGAGAGTCCTGTCCATCCTGTAACTGAGGGACATCCTCTGACTTTACGCTGTTTATATCGCAACTCAAAGATCTCAGACTCTGGTGTTGATTTCTACAAAAATGATTCCATCCTCCTGTCTCAGACTACAGGAGAGATGACCATCAGTACTGTCTCAAAGTCAGATGAAGGTTTCTACCACTGTAAACACCCAGAGAGAGCAGAGTCACTGAAAAGCTGGGTTTCAGTCAGAGGTGAGAAATAATTTGTATATTAATTTAAATAAAACTTTTGCTGTGTTGGAGTCAGTTTTCCATTCTTAAAGCATTTTCACAATATTTATTATGACTTATTGCTCCTTTACACTTTCTAAGCAACTCTATATTTATTACAGTTTCGAATTTATAGTGTAGAAATCCCATTAAACCTCCTTGAAATAACACCACTTTTACAGCATTTTTGAGTAAAATAAGAACAAGTTATGTTTTATTTGAAGTACTGTAGACCAGAGAAACCTTTGTTATTATCAAAGACTGGCAGGCTAGACTCTGTGTTAATGTTTAGACAAGATACTTGCATTTCAAGCATTAACACTTTATTTATTAAAGCCCACTTTAGACACTTTACAGTCAACAAACCATCTATAGGCTGTGACAATTTTACGTCTTCTACATGATCAGTAGGAAAGAGCAAATATAACCGTCGTAATGTTCAAATAAATATTCCAGAGAAACCCCTGTATGTTGTTAAATAAAGCAACATATTAAGACATCTGTTCAGACTTAATAGAGGAATATTAGACTCATATTTTTGCATGAAACGTAAATGTATGA